>NC_079393.1:5245272-5432772 GCF_029220125.1 Pseudoliparis swirei | reverse complement strand
ATAATCGCAAATGCACACGGAGGAATTCACAAATATATTCGATTTACAAATGCACGCAGAATGATTCACAAATACATTCCAACGCACACGTAAATAAATTCAACATTTTTTGTTTGTGGATTTGTTTGTGCGTTTTTGAGACTCCCCTGTTGTGGCTTGATTCGCAAACGTGTATTTACCTTCGCATTGAAAATGTGGAAGGTTATGTTTTGATCGCCGTGTATTAATTAATTTATTTATTTGTATGCGTGTTACTCGCATAACTCAAAAAGTATTCAACAGAATCGCATGAAATTTGGTGGGATGATTGGTTATTATCCGGGGACCATTTGATTAGATTTGGGATCGATCGGGTCAAGGTCAAGGTCATGAAAAGGTCAAAATCTTCTTTTTACCAATTGGCATGCAACTAATGCCCAAATGTTCATAATTCAATGCCCAATCTTGTGATATGCGAAGGTATGCGCTCTATCGAGTGCCCGTTCTAGTTTTCAACATACACCGATCTGTAGCCAATCAGATGATGCCCTCGTTTTCAACTCCTGCCAAATAATTAACAAAATAAAAGCCTGCCGTGGGGAAAGAAATTGCTTGTAATGAAGACTAGAATTTGAAGAATTCATGGATTTTTTTAATTTTTATAAAGCTGAGGGAAGAAACAAAGCTGCCACAACTAGATGCATTCAACTCATAACACATGGCCACCGATGCGTCATACGGATGCATTTAGTAGTATTAAAAGTAGCTGGCAGCAGGTTTTATTTGAAGCCCTTACGACGGACTAACCCAAGCCTGTTTTGGCTCTTCTGCACTTCGACTTTTACCAGGTGGGTGTTATTCGATCTAGCTCGTTTCTTCACCCATTATTAGCTCGGATCACTCTGTCAGAGAGGTTAAAGGCTGGTTATCAGGGTTCGTACGGTCATGGAAAACCTGGAAAAGTCATGGAATTTTAAAATGGTTATTTCCAGGCCTGGAAAAGTCATGGAAAAAACATAAATCATAAAAGTTTGGAAAAAGTCATGGAAATGTGTTATGACCACATGTTCATTTACGCCGAGATTGAAATAATTAATAAGTTTTTTAAAGAAAGACGCTCAAAATATAAGCCGCACAATTTTCAAAAATGTTCATGTTTATACCGAGATTTCAGTTTGGTCATGGAAATTTGGTTTAAAGTCATGGAAAAGTCATGGAAAAGTCATGGAAATCCATTGGTCAAAATGTGTAAGAACCCTGGGTTTTGCACTGCGAGGTCGATGAGGGAAAAAGCAGAAACCGGGGAGCAGAGGAACCAGAGAAACTGCAGCTATACAGGGAATTATGAGGGCATCTGGTGGATGGTTGGAGAATGACAATGCAGGGGTCTGAAGGAAGTGGGAAGTGGTTTGAAACACGCTGTGCATTACAAAAAAAAACATACTATTATACGGCATCAAAAAAAAGATTCAGTATGTTCAAATACACAGTATGTCCAAAGTACCAGGATGTTCTACTGCATCAAAAGTTCAAGGTTTTTTATTTGCCATCTGTGCCTCGACCAGCAGTCCAGACACATCGGAATTATTTTTGCAGGGTCTCCGAGTTAACAGAGGTACAAAACAAACACACTATAATAATAATAATAGTAACCGTAATAATAATAGAAATATGAAAAATATATTTTAAAAAACACTACAAAAAACACACACATAGTGGTAAAGTGTGTTTTTAAAGGAGGAATCATACAAATGCTGTTTGGCTTATGTAGAGCATACACACAGTGAAATAAAAGAGTGTTTTATAATAATTTCTAATGATGTGCAGCTGTTTGTGTTTCCACAGGTAGTTTGTCCCAGGATGCACCTGTGGTGCCTCTCCTTGCGCCTGAATAGAAGTCTAATCAATCTGACTAAGTGAAAACACTGGTGTGGAGCCGCAAAACATATGTGGATTGTGCATAGATTCCTCTATGTCGACAAATTGAGGGGGGGAAAATAAAGAAAGGTATGATAAAAATGTACCTATATAAAAAAGATAAAAAACAAACAGAAAAAGAGCCACGAGTTCCTCCCTGTTTGCCCAGTGGACCAAATACTCCTTTTCAACAGACCTTTCTACAGCAGACAGGTTGACGTGTCGTTGTTAACACAATCAATGCAAATGTCTGCTGTGGGGAAAGGGTTATGGTGCAACCAGGCTGCACACTGAAGCACACTGTTTTTAACCCAGTTGTTACCTTCGCATTGAAAATGCGGAAGGTAATGTTTTGATCGCCGTCTATTTATTTATTTGTATGTGTGCGTGTTTGCGTGTTATTCGCATAAGTCAAAAAGTATTAAACCGAATCGCATGAAATTTGGTGGGATGGTTGGTTATTATCCGGGGACCATTTCATTCGATTTTGGGATCGATCGGGTCAAAGGTCAAGGTCATGAAAAGGTCAAAATCTTCTTTGAATCGCATGTAATTTGGTGGGATGATTGGTTATTATCCGGGGACCATTTGCTTAGATTTTGGGTTCGATCGGGTCAAGGTCATGAAAAGGTCAAAATCTTCTTTTTACCATAGCACGGTCAATTTTTATCCAATTGGCATGCAACTAATGCCACAATGTTCATAAATCAATGCCCAATCTTGTGATATGCGAAGGTATGCGCTCTACCGAGTGCCCGTTCTAGTTAAACCATGTTTTCAGCTGGCTGAGACGCTATACCATAATAATCCTCCCGTGTGCAAAAATAAAAGATGTTCCCGGATGAATAAAATGTTCCAGGAACAAATTGTCCCCATGCAGGATGACTAACCGACACGTTTTCCCCCCCAAGAAGATGAAAATGTTGATGTAATCATTTAGCAATGCAGCTGCTTGTATCGCCTTAAAAGCTCACACATCAAAGTGTAAATGTGCTCCATGTCTTCATTTGAGTATAATTTATCTGCTTCACTGTCTGAATTTTACTTGATGCTTAAAAAGGGTTTCAGGGAGAGATACAAGGAACGGGCTCCTGTTTGATTGCACGAGAATTTTTCATTTCTCATTCACACTGTTACGTATCATTCAATACAACTCAAAGTGCTCACTTGGGATTATCATTTTTATTATTAAGATAATAACAGCTATTAATAGGTCTATGACCAGTGTATTCTCAGCACATTTCATGGTCACAATATTTAAACAAACCAAACCTTACAGGGGCTCTGTATAAAGATTGTTTGTTTATGTATAAGTACATTATAATCAGCCAATAAAGCATTATCAGATTGTATAAAATAATAGATTTATCGGGGGGAAATGATTCAGCAGATAAATCGATGACTAATAATTATCATCATTTTTACTATTATTACTTAATATTGTGTTTGTCTAGCTCATGTACTGTGTGAACACACACACAAACACTCACACACACACCCACACACACACGGGACCTTATTACGAACATGGAGAAACTCAGCAACTCATCCATCCTCATAAATTGTTTTTGTTATGTTCATATAGTCATGTTAAACTGACTGATGATCATTTGTATGAATATTTTAACTGGATTTTTATTAGCATGTTAGCTAAAAATGTATTAATCTAACAACACACATTGTAAACCAAGTTTTCCAACATTTAAAAGACCAAAATAATAGATTTATCAGGGAGAAATGATTCATCAGATGAATCGATGACAAATTATTATGATCATTATTACTATTATTACTTAATATTGTGTTTATCTAGCAGCTCATGTACTGTATGGACACACTCACACACACACACACACACACACACACACACACACACACACACACACACACACACACACACACACATGGGACCTAATTACGAACATGGAGAAACTCAGCAACTCATCCATCCTCATAAATTGTTTTTGTTATGTTCATATAGTCATGTTAAACTGACTTATGAATATTTTAAGTGGATTTTTATTCGCATGTTAGCTAAAAACGTATTTATCTAACAACAAACATTGTAAATTTAAACCAAGTTTTCCAACATTTAAAAGACCAAAATAATAGATTTATCAGGGAGAAATGATTCAGCAGATGAATCGATGACTAATCATTATCATCATTATTACTATTATTACTTAATATTGTGTTTGTCTAGCAGCTCATGTACTGTATGGACACACACACACACTCACACTCACACTCACACACACACACACACACACACACACACACACACACACACACACACACACACATGGGACCTGAATACGAACATGGACCAACTCATCCATCCTCATAAATAGTTGTTGTGTGTATATAGTCACGCTAATGTGTAGCTTTAGCTTAACATATATGTTTCCGGTCTTAATAAACCGGATCTATGTTTGGCGTCCGCCGCGCTGCGCGCTGTCCAGCAGAGGTGGTGCTGAAAGAGGCCGGCGCGGAGGCCTGGCCTCCCCTCTGACAGGCCTTTCCGGTTACACAAAAACATGAAATATAAAAACAACCCCGCTCCCCTAAAACGCTGTAAAGCCCTCAAAAAGAAGAAGTAAATAGATGCGCATGCATTAAAAGTCCGCACCGGCACACCAGGCTTCGCCGTTTTTGACGCTGTCGCCCGAGCGATCAAATCACGGCGAGGAAAAAAAATAGAGCCTCGCTTTAAAAAATAATCACGGGCCGAATAACAAACAAAGTTTATATGTTGAATTACAATCAATGACTTTCTGTACATTTTAACAGACGGGAAGCCACATTCACGATGCGCCTCCCCCGCCATTAGCTGCCCCGGTGTAGCCCCCCACCCTCCCCCTCTCCCGATGACAAATAAAATCGGTGTCAAGCGGCTCCGAGGAGGCAGGTGGCTTCGTACCTTTTGTAGTCGGACGAGAAAATCCCTCCGCTCGCCGGGTCGTGACCATATTCAGGCTCCCCGACGCTGGACGAGCCCCCCTTCTCGTCGTTGAAAGCGGAGCTGGCGGACATTGCCGTTGGCTTTCTGTTGTTTTTGTTGTTATTTGTGTTATTCTTTTCCCCGTCGCCCTCTCAAAAGAGCCTCGATGGAGATTTAGTGCAGAGGGCAGCGGGATAGCAACGGCTCTTAAAGGCGCACAGACGCACACCACACGGCGGTTATCTGTGAGACGCTCGGTGCAGAGGGGGTGATGGGTAACGGGAGGGGGAGGGGGGGGATGCTCTGGTCACGTGATTCTTTTTCTGATTGTAGTCCATTCGCCAGGATGTAGTCTTCTCGTATGGCCTGTGATGAAAAATAAGGATCATTGTAATGAAAAACAATCTAAATGTGATGACTCGTAATATCAATGTTTTATTTTCTCAAATTAATAACTTGGGTTATCCCAAACAAGAAAATACCATATGTGGATTTACTTTGCTCTGATCAATAAAAGCTTTTTGTGACATACGAGAGAGCCACAATTTAGTTTACCCGGTTGTTTAGGTTCTGACTTATAAACATGATGTGTAAGCTCTTTGGGTAAGAAAGGTTGCCGACCCCTGCCGTGTATTCATATTTTTGACAGAATATCTCCAAATCTTTAATTAATATCTTATAATACTGGCTTAGTATCTCAATATTTTTGACATCGCATTTTAAAATAATGACTAGGTATCTCAATATTTTTGGAATATGTCAAAATAATAACTTTATCCCTCAATATTTTTGACGTAGTATGTTTTAATCATTATAATCTCATCTTTGTAGTGTCCTATTATATAGAAAGATAGATAGATAGATAGATAGATACTTTATTAATCCCCAAGGGGAAATTTGTCGTCACAGTAGCAGCACTAATAAACTAAACACACGAGAATAAAATATAAAATATAAAAAACAGGGATAAAGGATGTAGATGTATACAAGTAAAATATAAAATACAAAATGAAGTATATATGTATATAAAATGAAACATATATATATACACATACACAAACAAATATAATACAATGACTGTGCATATTATATTACTAAGTCAATATGTTTTACTTAGTATCTGAATATTTTGATTCATATCGCAGAATAATGACGAGTATCTCAATATTTTGACTTATCTCAAAATAATTAATAAGTATCTCAATAATATGACTTAGTATCTCTACATTTTGTACTGATACCGACCACAAACAAATGATGTGCATTACCCAGCTTTCTGTCTTTGCAAGCATGGGTTTGAGCACTGTGCTAGAGAGAGCAGATGGTGAGATAACAAGCTAAACTTAGATGTGAGCATTATTCATGTCTCATTCACACGTTGGTATCTCTCATCTACATGTTGATATGGATAATATAATTAAAAAATATTAATCAGAATTGCCCAACAAGAGTATAAATAGTTATATTTCAAGTTGTATCCAGTCAGTAAAACCCACGGAAGGTTAACATGAGCAAAATCAAATGTAACGCAATGTTAATTTTACGTCAATACATCTGGCATGATAGCGTTAATCTGGATAATATTGTGTAGGCACCTGTGACTCAGCAGGTAGAGTGGGTGTACACTAAACTGATGTGTTCTGTAAAGGCAGTATGCGGTGCATGTCAATGCTAAATTATGAAGTACTTGTACTCTACTGAAGTAAAAAGTAATCAAGTAGGATTAGAATATACTTAAAGTACCATATGCAGAATGGTGCATTGTAGAATCGTGATATACTACTGGATTAAAATAAGAGATGCATTCATGTTAGCATCACTTTAATGTTGCTAGACTATCATGTAAATATAGGGGAGGAGAAATATAAAGAAACGTGAGTATAAAATGGTAAAACTCAAGTAAAGTACAAGTACTTCAAATCACATCACTTGAGTAAATGTACTTATTTAGGTTATATGAAAAACTGCTGTAATGTACTGAGCTACAAGAAACCCAAATAATGATCAGATAAAACTTTATTACAGTATAAAACAACAACAACAACAACAACAACAGAAAACCAACCTGGGATGAAGCCAGCTCCAACATCAAGGTCGGGCAGAGGCTGACAGGGCGCGAGGGTCCTGGGTCTCGTCTCCATGGCAACGACCCAGAGCAAAGATCGCGTTGAGCAGTTTTAACAGACAAGAGTACGAGGTGTGGGAAAGATGAAGAAACACACTCTGCTGATTCAGACGTAAGTTCACTGTTTGACACAAAGCAAAGTTAATCAACACAGTTTAAGTTTAAAAGAAACAAATATACTCATTTTACTTTTAGCTAGCTTACCTGGAGCTAGCTAGTTAACTAGCTAGTTTAGCACAATGTATCATGAGCTAACGGACAGTTTTTAGCTAACAAACCAATACAAATCCTCTTAAACTATTCATACAAATGATCGACTGTCAGTTTTAGTTGATTTAAAGGTATTAAACTACAATTTAACTTACTAAATATGACTAACTAAATATGGTTTCAATGATTTAAATTAGCTAGCTCTCCCCATTAGTTGCAAGTCGAAGTGTCCTTGAGCAAGGCACTGAACCCCCAGTTGCTTCCTGGGCGCATCACTGCAGCCCACTGCTCCTTAATAACTAAGGATGGGTTAAATGCAGAGAACTAATTTCCCCTTGTGGATTAATAAAGTATATATCCTATCCTATCCTATCCATCCTTAGTGGTAGTGTTACGGTGTTAGCTAACGCTAGCTAAATGGACAAATTAAGTTAGCTTCCTTGTAGCTTTAACGCTCGCTCTTCTCGATTCATTTCAGGCTCGTTGCAAAGTCTTCTAGCAGCTCACTGAGCAGAAGAAGTCCCTTGGTCGGAGGCAGGATCAAGAATCAGAAAAGGATCACCAACCAAGCTCCCAAAAAAGCAGTCCGGGTATCTATTTCGCTTAATCTACTCACATTAAACCTACGCTTTAAATTATCAAGCAGGTCTACGTGCTATTTACACCGTGGGAGTATCTAAATGTATTCCCGACTTGTGTAGGTGTTGAACGAGGATGGCAAAGACGTCACTCCTCTGCGGCTGTGTCGTGCAGAGCCACGAGAAGAGTCCCAACCAGGCAGATACTTTCTGCACACACTCTTTACCAGCTCGGGATCAGACCACCTGGGATCCACTTCAAGCTCCATTGTGCTTTCTCCTTACAGGTACAAGGTGGTAACATGCGGGTGCAACTTCAGTTCAGAGCCGTTTTGATATGGATGAGTGCAGAGAGTGTGAACCCATTCATAGCTGCACTGCACACCTTGAATGGAAGTAAAGCAGCAGTTTACCTGACCACTAGCTCTGTTTGACGTTTACTCAGGGTTCGTACGGTCATGGAAAACCTGGAAAAGTCATGGAATTTTAAAATGGTAATTTACAGGCCTGGAAAAGTCATGGAAAATACTTAAATCACAAAAGTTTTGGAAAAGTCATGGAAATTTGTTATATTCACATGTTCATTTAGGTCGAGTTTAAAATAATTCATATGTTTTTGAAAGGAAGACTCAAATTATAAGCTGGCATAGTCCAAGTCCAAACAGATTTGCACATAAAGGATAATAGTTTGATTAAAAGAATAAACATTTATAAAAGTGTTTCTAAGAATAAACATGTAGAGTAATGTTTATTCTTTTAATCAAACTATTGTCTCTCATTCATTTGTTTCATTTAAGGTATATTGTATGCTTTGTAATTCTCATTGTTTGAATACTACATTTTCAGAAAGTTTTCATGTACACACCGAGATTTCAGTTTGGTCATGGAAATTTGGTTTAAAGTCATGGAAAAGTCCTGGAAATCCATTGGTCAACATGTGTACGAATCCTGTTTACTACTCGGTGACTCAGTATTGTTATTATGTACAGATTTATTGATAAAGTGGATACTATATTATAGACACATTTCTCAATAATGGCTCTTTTTTTCTCTCCAGCTCATATTTGGAAAGCAGCCAACGATATCTCACGATGTCACAGACCACTGGAGAGAGCGAGAATAGTGTTTTTCAACCAGTAAACCATCAAGCTACAAGCGGTTAGTAATATATAGCTTTTTATATGTATATAAATATGTTTATTATTATCTGTTGATTATCATATCGTCAATCCCCTTGAATTGGTCTTTCATATGATAAGATAATGTATTGACAATAAAGTTTTACATGCTTATACTGTGTGCGATAGAATAATAACACTGCAACAGAATACAATTGAATCTACAGCATCTTTAAATAGTCTTTTGGAGTAGTTTATACATTCTATTCAATTCAGTTTATTTGTATAGCCCAATTTCACAAATTACAAATTTGTCTCGGAGTGCTTTACAATCTGTACACATAGACATCCCTGACCTTTGACCTCACATCGGATCAGGAAAAACTCCCAAATAACCCTTCAGGGGGAAAAAAGGGAAGAAACCTTCAGGAGAGCAACAGAGGAGGATCCCTCTCCAGGATGGACAGATGAATAGACGTCATGTGACCAGAAGGACAGATTTAGAGTTAAAATACATTCAATGAATATGACAGTAAGAATAGTTCATAGTAGGCGTATTCCACGATGGAGACCTCCACGATCCATCTGGCGGAGGTAGAGAGGAGGAGTGGGCAGAGTCTCTACATGCAGTGAGTATTATTTCTTGTCTCTTATTCCCTTGCCAGAGGTGCCGAGGAAAAGAGACAACATGAAAGAGGATGTGGCAGAAGAGATGCTGGATGGGTTCTTAAACATCTGCCTCTCAGATACCATTTCACTGCTGGACATACCCAGCACCATCGTGTTTGAGGAGGATGATGATGCCGAAGGTGTTAAGTGAGTGCTTGTTGGCTTTCTTGAATATGAGGCGACATCTGAGTACAGGAAGTGGCACTTTACGTCTCTAACTTGGGAGCTGCCTGTCACATACTGTGCAGTGTGTATATCAGTTTGTGTTACATTACATTACATGACATGTCATTTAGCAGACGCTTTTATCCAAAGCGACTTACAATAAGTGCATTCAACCTAGAGTACAAACTAAGAACAACAAGTAATACAGAAAGTAACATTTCCTCAACATAGTCGAACTACAAAAGCACCATAATAAGAGCAATTTAAGTGCCACTGAAGTGCAAATCTGTGTTTTAATCCAGATATAGTCGGAAAAGATGTGTTTTCAGTTTCCGGCGGAAGGTGAAGAGACTTTCTGCTGTCCTGATGTCAGTGGGGAGCTGATTCCACCACTGAGGAGCCAGGACAGCAAACAGTCAGTGTTAAACACACACTGAATCTATTGTTTGTTCTTACAGAGAAAGAAAAGTTCAATATGCTGAGCTTTGTAAGAACAGAGTGGGCAACGATAAGTACATGGCACGATCCACACAGACGTTGAATGGAGCGCCCAAAAGCAAGCCCACCCAGACTTACAAGATGGCTGCGGTGGATGAAGGTTAGGATCAATTATCCTTTAACCCTGTAAGACCCAAGCATAGAAATAATATCTAAATCTTTTTTTTTTTGAGTCAGATGATGTTGTAAGAGTCTTCTGATGCAGATAATGAAGGATTAATTTCAAAAAAATGTTTTTGTAAGTTTATTGCAACGTTGGGTTACAACGTTAGGGTAGCAGCAGCATTTGCATTTGCTTTCTTGCTGGTGGCATTAATGCAAATTAATCATGCAATAGACTCCACTGCAACTAATGTACTACTACTTACTGTCCCAAATGTATCTCCAACTCTTCTTACACATACATACAACCCCAAGAACTCATCTCCCCATATTCCATGCATTTACACCTCTCACACCTCTACGTTATAAACATTTACCTCCTCCTCAACACATTTACCTCTCTGCCACCTGCATTTATTCCAGAACCACCAATTTAACCCTGAACATGCATTATAAATCTGAACCTATGAACATAAACACAATGCAACTTTCCTGAACAATGCATTTGAAATGCAACAACCATATATAAATGCAACCACACCTCTCCTTTTCTGACCTCTCCTGAACAATGCGACATAAATGCAACCACCATATTGTTCTTTCAGACACTTAGCTCAGACATAGACAGTAGGACCCAAGACAGAGACCGGGAGAAAGTATTGTATTTTATTTTTTTTTTTCAGTGAAGGAATGAAAATGAAAGCGCTCACGTAAAAATCAGGAAAAAACTCAATCACAGCACACCTGATCATGGCAAAAGACCAGACGAAGACCAGGCAAACACTGGGACAAGGGGGACAGAGACATTACGGTACAACACACACACAGGTGGGAATCATCAGGAATGAGGCAGCATGTGAGCATAGATGAGCAGTGGTGACAGGTGGTGAAACAATGAAAAAGCCTGAATGAAGCCTGGAACATGACATGAACGAACATCTCTAGCATATCTGTGCTGTGCACATTTACACAACACCTCCATTGAACATTTTGCAATGCAACTCCCTTCCCCAAAACATTCAAATACCCTCTCCTGACCAATAAAAAAATACATAACCCCATATTCCAAATCATTTACACTTGTCCCTGAACAACCATCCTCCAAATTCTACACACATTATCTTTGTGTAACAAGGAGATATTTAGGCAAAACCACAAAACAGATAAAAAAAACAGTTGACTATATCTCACTGCTGAACATATAGAATAATATAGGGGTTGGGTTTCTAACCCATTTAGATTATTCAAAATATGTCTAAACTTAAAAAATTATAACAAATAACCTTTTGTAAAGTGTGAATCATCAAATACATTATATTTATCCTGTATCTGAACATCCAAAAGTGGAAAGTGTCCAAGTGAGGTGCTCCATTTGCTATTATTTTTACTATTTTTTTCACCCAATTGTAAAAACATACAACAACAACAATGACAAAAAAAATCTGCATGATCACATTAATTCCACAATAATTTAATTTTACAGATACATATACTTTCAAAAAAAAAAAAATATTTCATGGAATTACTACTTATGTTGATATAACCAGTTGAATGAATTGAACAAGGAGATATTCCGGAAAGTTTGCAGGAAGAGAGAGGAGTCTATGGCCTACACACCTATATTATATACATTACAATCCAATGGCATTGCAGAGCATAGACAATAGGACCTATGTTGTATGAAAATGGTCTCCCCAAAACGTTTTCAATGTGTTTTTAGAGAGATAAAAGTGACGTAATATTACAACGAGGGGTCTTACAGGGTTAAATCAATCAATAGTTTTCAGATCGATGCAGCGGGCTTCCATCACAGTACAAGGTTTCGCTGCAGTTTATAGACATAAACCCATATTTTGGTGGGTTTGCCAGTTATTATTAGGTTTCAAAGTAGACAGGTCACTGACATTCTCTCATGTCCACAGGGACGGTGGTTTCTTCCTGTGACATCTATGACTCTATGAACAACCAAAATGAAACCCTGGAAAGTGGAGAGAAGGCTGCGTATCCAGTGACTACCGGGAACACCAGTAAAGGTCAAGAGAAGAGAGAACGGAGCAGCAGCAGCACCACAGTCCGCACGGGTAAGCAGAACATTGACAATGTTGATATTTAACTTCTTCGACCCCAGCAAGTGCTGATGAAGGACCAACACGTTCTCGCTTGAGACCAGCTTTGCAATAACGTACACCGTCACGGGCTGTCCCTAGTGCCGTCGAGGGTGGGGCAGTGCAAGGGAGGAGTAAAAACAGGCAAAATGGTAAGATTTAAAAGGAACAGGAAGGTTTATTCATTCAAATAAAATATTTTTAAAAGTCCTTTACTCAACAAAAAGCGTCCTGGGGGAGAAAAAGGTTCCTTAAACAAAAAACATATCTTAAGCAAAGTCCGCTTAACAAAGTCGTCCTCTTGGTCGTTCTCTTGGGCTTGTCTTCGTCCTGGAGGTCTTTCCACTCCTGGCTTGTCCAGCTCCTTCCCTCCTTTGCTCTCCCCTCTGTCTCCTCTTAAGCTTCCCAGCCCTGCCTCAATTATCTGTCCTAAACACCTGCAGCTGGGTGAGTGGTGAGGCAGTCTGGGAGCTGTAGTTTCCGCCCGAGCGGCCATTTTGACCTGTGGCCGCTGTATTTGAGTGGGAATGTAGCGTCCCTCCACTACCTGGTCCCCTTGTGATGCCACAACACGTATAATGTTCTCATATTTCATGTCCTCAGGCACCACCATGAGCTCACAGTTAGAAGAGGACATTTTTTTACACTGCGAAGACAGCGTGAAGGCTGATTACGACCTGCAGCTCATCCTGTCCTCAGAGTCGTTTAAATGCAGCTTGTTCGTGATGGAGAGGAGCGTCGTGGCAAACACATTTCAAACCAAGCTGGCCGCTTATAAACAGCTGCCCGTACTGAAAGGTAAACCCAGGTGATACACTCGGGACCATTTCTGTTTCAACTGCAATGGGGAATTTAGTCGGTTCTAAAAGATGTGAGTGTTATTTGAATAAGTGCGGTATCCAGAGGTTTAATGTTGATTGTGTAAGACCCTGACAGCACAGTGGAGCCCGGGACCGAGGAACGGAGCGAGGAGGGTGAGGAGGGCTCTTCATCTCCAATGCTGAAATACCTCTTGGATTTTAGCTGCGAGCTCACCAGAGGAAGCAACGCTACCAGCATGGCCTGGAACAAGAAGAACCCGGTAACACCCAAACCAGCTTCTGTAGTTTGAGAGCAGAACTCATTCTCCCCACCAGCTTCATTGTCACTTTGTGTTTGTCAAGTTCAATCTCAGGGATTCCCCTTTCACTGCCTTCTCTCTTCATGGGCGACATTTAAAAGACATGTTAACTAGAATGGGCACTCGGTAGAGCGCATACCTTCGCCGCAGACACATTTTGGCATTAGTTGCATGCCAATTGGATAAAAATTGACCGCGCTATATGGTAAAAAGAAGATATTGACCTTTTCATGACCTTGACCTTTGACCCGGTCGATCCCAAAATATAATCAAATGGTCCCCGGATAATAACCAATCATCCCACCAAATTTCATCCGATTCGGTTTAATACTTTTTGAGTTATGCGAATAACATGCATACAAATAAATAAATAAATACACAGCGATCAAAACATAACCTTCCGCATTTTCAATGCGAAGGTAACAATGTTTATTTATATATATATATATATATATGCCATTTTTACTTAATCATACTTTAATAACTGTGTCCAGACCGTGATGCATTTTATGGAAAGATTAAAGGCAAACTAATGATGGGCACACATGTACTGTATGTTGTTATTGTTCTACTATTACTAGTCTTCTTTTTTTTTTAATGATTTGAATTATTGCTTTATGTACAGGCAATACGTCTCACACCTCACTTAGAACTCTGTTTACTCCCTGTCAGGATATCCTGGCAGTGGGTTACGGTGACTATGACTCAAGGAACCAGAAGCAGAGTCTGATCTGCTGCTGGTGCTTCAAGAACCCGACGGTATATTTAAATTCTTACACGGAAATATCTGATCTCCCTTTGTCTGCGTCTTCTGAGTACATTTTGAATTGATGGGGCGGCCGTGGCCCAGGTGGAAGCGCGGGTTGTCCACTGCCATGTGTGTGTGTGTGTGTGTGTGTGTGTGTGTGTGTATGTACTGATTGTAAACGTGTCCCCCGTGCAGTGGCCGGAGCGCATCATCCACTGCCATAGTTGTGTCATATCCCTGGATTTCTCGGCCAACAACGCCAGCCAGCTGGCTGTGGGGATGGACGACGGCACGATGGCCATCTACGATATCAGTCAAAGCAGCAGCACGTGTATCGCCGACAGCAGGTGAGGTCGATGCGTTCGTGTGGACGTTGGATGCATGGGAATACGCTGTTGCAGGGTTCCTACGGTCGTGGAAAACCTGGAAAAGTCATCGAATTTGTAAATTGGTTATTTCCAGACCTGGAAAAGTTCTAAAAAAATAAATCATAAAAAGCTTTGGAAAAGTCACGGAATTGTGTTTCATATGTGCATTTACGCTAAATTTTAAATAATTAATATGCTTTTTAAAAGAATGACGCTCAAAATATAAGCCGGGATACGCTCTTTCATACTCGCAGCGCACATTTTGAACGCAGCTTAACTGAAAAGACATACATGTTTATTCTTTTAATCAAACTATTGTCTCTCATTCATTTGTGTCATTTAAGGTTTATACTGTATGCTTTGGAATCCTCATTGTTAGTTTAAATACCACATTTTCTCACTTTACAGCGAGATTTCACAACATCATGGAAATTGGGTTTAAAGTCCTGGAAACGCACTGGTCGACATGTGAATGAACCCTGTGAATAGAAATACTATCGGGTAAAATAACAAACCTTTTTTATTTATTTCTGTTCCGCAGCAAATGTTTAAAAAAGCACATGCACCCGGTGTGGCAGGTCAAATGGATCCAACAAGCGATCGCATCATCGGGCCAGGAAAGGACCGAAGCTCTCATCTCCGTGTCAGCGGACGGCCGGATCTCCAAGTGGTTCCTCTGCAGCGACGGTCTTGACTGCTTAGGTACCGTCGTCTTCACGAGGATATGGTTTCAACTGGTTATGCACATGTTGATCAAATCCATTGAAGAGAACCTAGAGTAGATTCTGAAGGAAACAGTGATATTGTTACCCTTTTGTCATAAGCTGTTTTACCAATTTGGAACTTTTCATGGTCGATTTGCTGTGAGAATGCTTTCATATCAATTATATATATATATATATATAGCGGTATATATCTGTGCTCTCACACAATAATCGTAATCGTAATATCTGTTTTTATTCTTTTTTTTTAAAACACATGTTCTCAGTCCTGATGAAGCTCCACAAGAAAAATGTGGAAAAAAAGAAGCCAGAACAGAGGCTGTCAATCCCGATGAATCCTGGTCTGTGTGTGGACTTTAATCCGACGGTAAATCCAATAGACCCGAGGTCGGTTTGAACCGAGTCTGGTCCTCAGACTAGAGGCTTATTTAGGTGCAACCCTTTACTTAAAATCACCAGACTTCCTTCTTGTAAGAAGCCAATTTAAGATGAACGTTGTCGTTTTTTATGGTTTGTGTGTTTCTCCTACGTCAAAATACGTCACCTATGTATTTCTCCTGGCTTTCCTTAATCCCGCAGGATACCAGTATCTATGTGGTTGGCACGTGGGAGGGGCCTATCCACAAGGGCTGCATCTCCAACAATATGCATTTCCTGGGAACTTATCAGCAACACTCGGTACGTCCGTCTGGTTTTGAATCTTTGAGTCGACGATGCACACACGGTCACAGTGCCGTGGCCGTTTGTCCAATAAATCAACAACAAATATAAATCTAATTGCCACTGACGCACCGTGGGTTTCGTAGTTTACACAGAAGGTGATGTCCATTTCAAGATTACGTTATTCTGATCATTTATTTACTCAACAAACAAGCAAACAAACAAAACTGTTAACGCTGCCTCTCATGCGCTGGTATAAAACCATAAGCCACCCCGGTGCATGCTGGTCCTGTACCTGCCCACTCCTACATATAATCACCGGTGCCCACAGTGTTACCCAATTAGTGAACAATCAAAAGACTAAATATAATTAAACAACAACAACAATGAATTCAACTAGACTAAAACTATCATAAGACCAAAGCGATTCCAACATATCAAAATATCTAACCTAAAATAAGCAACGATTAAATAATATTACTTTTCTATAAACTAACTAAATACTAATGTCAAATAAATAGCTACAACAGACAGTGTATATATATATATATATATATATATATATACACACTGTTGTAGCTATTTATATAGAGATGATAAAACAAAGATTTTTCTTGTTTTGCAATTCAAAAAACAAAATGTCATGGATTTTGGATAACCATTAAAAGCATCTTATTTCAACCTTTTTATTATTTCTTATTGGCTTTTGCTTATTTAAACTCTAAACTCAAAATCCAAAAATATTTAATATTAAAATTTTAAAGTATCTCATAAAAAAAAAAAAAAAAAAGGACTTTGAAACAAAAATTTTCATATTGTGATGTGCAGGTGTTTATGAAAGTTAATTAGACAATTGTAGTGATTTGTACGAATTGTATACTTTTTCTATTTTTTCATATATATTTAATATTTAGAGATAGTTCTCTTGTTTTGTGTAAGCAATAAATCATAATAAATCAGAATAAAATTTGCAATATTTTTTCAGTTTTTTTAATGAAATCCAGAATGCATGACATTTTTGTTTTTTTAATTGCATTACAGAAAATAAAGAACTTCATCACAATATTCTAATTTTCTGAGACAGTCCTGTATATATTATTTATACATATATATATTATATATATATTCGGTGAATAACGTGTCATAACAATAACAAGCAATACCTTTTGGGGACTTCAGTGTTTTCACTCTCTCTCTCTCTCTCTCTCTCTCTCTCTCTCTCTCTCTCAGTGCCCCGTGAACGGCATTGAATGGTCTCCGTTTAATTCCTCCGTGTTCCTGAGCTGCTCCTCTGACTGGACCATCCAGCTGTGGAGGAAGGACCTCTTCGTCCCCGTGATGAGCTTCACGTCCACCCAGAAGGACGTGCACGCCGTCAAGTGGTCCCCAAACTGGTCCACGGTGTTCGCGGCACACAACGGAGAGCAGGTGGAGATCTGGGACCTGAACGCGAGCATGTGAGTCAGACAAATGGGAGAGAGAGAGGGGGCGTGTTCTTCTTTTATCTGATTGGAAACACGAGTCAGAGACAATCCCGTGTGTCCACTAAACACAAAACAACCGCCTTTCAGCTTGCTCCCATTAATTGTGCACCGAGCCGCCGATGGCGTGAAGGTGAAGTCCCTGATGTTTACCAAGGGGACAGACTGCGTCCTGGTCGGGGACAGTTACGGCCAAGTGACCGTCTACCAGATCAAGAACCTCAGCGTGGGAGAAGACAAGAAGGAGGTGACCTACATGTACTCTACAGAACACGTATAACATGCCAGTGTAGGTGCGTGGAAAGAACGAGGAGTCTGGTATTCCCTTTGGACGTTTATCTCTTTTCCCAACACCTGTGTTGACATTTACTTCCTGGTCTCCTTTAAGACACCCACCCGTCACCAGGGTTACGCCCCTTCTCTGAAAGGGCCCCCCTGTATTCGTCCTTTGTCCCCTACGCAAGCACAGCTCGGTTGGTTTAATGTATTATGTCTTCATATGGAGGAGGGTTTGCAGAGCATAAAAGCTCCTTTGCGAGTTCAAGTAGGATGTCGGACAATTACTGAGAACAAGTTTTGAATCTTGTAGAGGCCCTAAAATGTTTCCGTTATAAGTATTTTAGCCACTAGGGGGCGAACGGGGGGACATGTTCGGACGCTGGCACAAACAAATTCATTCCATTCATTTTTCTTCGTTCCTTTAATCGTGGCTGCGTGGCATCGTAGTATAACATCTACCAACGTCCTATACAATTGCAATACATTATGATACTTATAGCACAACACAGGAGCAGCTTGATATTCACACTTTGACACGACCGATCAAAAACTATCTGCTTCCCATCCACCCACCTGTTCTCATAAGCAGTGACCCACCTGTATGCCTTTTAATGGTGCTGTGCCACCCTGTGTTCACATGTAGGAAGTGCATGTATCAAATTCCCACGGTGTTTCCCTCAAAGAAAGCATAAAAACTACATGTTGGCTCCAAAAAATATGATGGTGTGCCAGAGGAACAAAGAGGAGATTCAAGATGGCAATTTTTGAGAGGAGGAATAGTCGAGTGTAAGAGGTTCCGTGGGTCCAGCGGGTCAAACTGTACCTCTTTTCTTTCAGGTGGACAGTTTGGAAAACATCGTGAACGCTGCAGGTAACTTTGGAAGGTGCAACATGGAAAATGTTAAAAAGCTTTAATTTATTTGCCATTCCAACAATATTTTGTTTTAGAGCCACTTTACATTCGTGTTTTTATTTTAATTGTGGTACGTTCGTTGCCTGTTACTGAAAAGGTTGTAAATTGAAGAAAAGTGTATACAAAAATTATATATAAATGTGTGAAATAAATCCATCTTTCAATGCAGTTTGTATATTTATTAGACAAACAACACAACAGGGATTGTTCAATAAAATGACTGCAACATTAAACCACAATAAAAAGAGGGAAAGACGATAAGAAAAGTGTTCTTGATGTTCTTTTAACTTCAAAAAACAATATTTTAGGAGGTTAAATCTAAACCTTACGTAATGTATCATGTTTATAAAAGTAAGTCCAGGAGGTTCTTGCGGCGCTTTTCAGTGTTAATAAAAAAGGTACATTTGGTTTGAATAACAACAAAAGAAAGATATTTCTTGTTTTGCACACTAAAAATAAAGACTAAAATACCTTATTGTCAAGACTCAGGGAGTCCTCTACAGACCTCTACTGGCCGATCACATCGAGGATGTTCAAACCAGATTTAAACTGAAAGGCATCGAGTCCAAAGTGAATATTCTGCAACATGATGTCATACAGGAGAGAATACTTTGAATCTATTTACCTCTCTCTCGCTCATAATTTAGTTCATAAAACAAAATATACATATTTATTTTATTCCAGATGCATGAGTTCATAAAGCAACAAACGCAAAATACAACAACAATATATAAAATAAAATACAATACGAGGACACAGGTACAATCACTGCAATTAAAGTCACTCGTGGTTAAAAAAACAGACAAAGACTTGTTTCCAGAGAAAAGTGCCTCGTATCACTCCGTGTTGGCTCAGTTAAGACTTTTATAAAAACATTCTCTGAGTCATTCAATCAACATTTAAATGTATATCTGAAATTCCTATATAAAGTTACTCTGCGGAACTTTAAACTTAACGTTACACGGATGCCTCTATTAGACCTAAACAAGTAAACATGACCTTCAGTGGGAAGATTGTCGAAGTTTAAACCGTTATTCTTAACTCTTTGTTTGGCATTCTGGCTAAATCAGACGAAATCATTCAGGTTTACACAAAAAAAGAGACCCAGGCTGTAGTGGAGGACCAGGACCAGAACCAGAACCAGGACCGTGCTGCAGTAAAAGGGAGTCCGGTGCTCAGGAACACCGACACGTACACGTGAGTTTTAAGCAATGCATCATTTTCCCGTCCTGAGTTGAAGCGTCAGAGTCGAACCGCGTGCCAGACTCAGGCATGCGTCAGCTAACGCAGTTATTCTGGATGACAGATGATACTGCGTTCTTTCTCGGACAAATTGCATCACGCTCCCAAACTGGCTGGGATGCCTATAAATACATTTTAAAACTCTCAGACGGGGGGGAAGTTGTGGAGACTTACAGAGTTTCAGAAGAGGGAAATAAAATGCCTAAATCCCTGCACTATAGCGAAACTCTGGTCCTTCTCATGTAAAACCACTTCCTGAATTCGGATCTGATTTTCACAACGAGGCCTCACGTTACACATTTAAATTATTGTCCCGATCAAACAAAAGTAATTTGACTTTGTCAGAGTGAGAAATGGCGCAGGTAAAACTAAAGATGGCTCAGTTACGCCCCAAAAGGAGTTCCAGTGATACCTGGATTCAAAGCAGCGAAATGGAGTCCAGTTATAAATAATTTGATTTAAATTTTCCGACAGCGAAGAGAGAGCTGAGAGGAAGGGAGGGGCTTTCAGGTCCTCTGGGGAGCTCGTTAGGGAATTAGAAGCAGGTGTGTGTGTGTCAGGTGATGATGCCTGAAGGAGGGAAACAAAGAGGCCTCCAGCGGGTCAGAGAGGAGGCCGACGGGTTCAAGTAATAATTTGACGCTTTGATGAGAAAAAGATTGATAACACTCTTAACGGTTAGCTTAGCATAACGTCTACAAACGGGTTGTTTCCAGTCTTTATGCTAAGCTAAGCTAACCCTCACCTGGCTGCCGCTTCATATTTAAAGGGACAGTTACAACGGGTGGCATCCATCTCATCTAATTCACAGCAAGACGTTTCCCCAAAATATCTAACTAGTCCTTTTTAAATGAAGAGAACATCATTTATAATTGAACTAAATGAAACATTGTTTCTAACTTAATAAATGACAGTACACTTCAACTGAAGGCTCGGGGTACTGAGGTGACGCGTAATAGCGATGGAAAAACCTCACGACTTCGATCTTTTATGGCGTGTGCGACTGTTGTTATCATATTAAACCCTTAACTCTACTGTAGGAGAGAAAGCTCAAATCAAAGAAGTGCTAAACTATTTCACAGTGTCTTTAAATCCAATCCAACACACACAAAACAAACATTACAAACATATTTCATTCTAGATGTCTCTGTTGCATCGACCAGACGGAGACTAACTTCCTCTTGGTGCGTGTGTACGTATGTCTGCTGACAGTGCGACTTCAGAAACAATGAGTAGTGGAACACGGCCGTGATGATACTAGAGGTCACGTGACCTCCCACTGAGCTGCTTCAGTAAGCGTTTCTCAATTGAAGCACGGCGGGGAGCAGACGGAGCACGTGATTCTGGTGGAACATCATGCGTGTGTGTATGCGTGTGTGTGTGCTATTTAAATAGTGAGGGGAAAGAGACTCATTTCCTTAATGTTTTAGGATCGTGAAGTATCCTTTCCTCAATAAAGAAGTTCTGGCCGCTGTCCGTGGAGGATTCGAGTAGTTTTGAGTTACGTGGTCTGGGCTAACATCCCCTTTTTTATACACAATGGATTGTTTTTGGTTTAACTTTGTGTTTCAAGCTCAGTGGGAAGCGAACCTGGATTTGAAAGTGAAATTTGTTGCTCCGTTTTAAACCCAACAGCCTTTTATTTATTCACCTTTTTTACTTAAACACATGTTTACCCTCCTCTGATGGGCTGGGATACACATTCATGGCAGTGTTAGATGATTTAAATCATATTTGGATGAAGGTTGACTTTGTTTATTCATAGGTTCACTTGTTTACCGCCCTATCGAGTGTTCTTGAGAGACACTTGGAGGTCATGTGCTATTGTTGTGGATTGTGGATCTGTTCTCTACTGCAGCAACCGTCCTAAAGATAAGGATTGTTTCCTGACGGAGATCAGGTGCTTCCTCCATAAATTCGCTCCAACTGTCAAAAGGTCAGAGTTCAAAACACAATTCGTCTTTATTATTTTTAGCGGCAGAATGAAAGAAAGTGTGCATTTTGATGTAAAGTAAAGATAGTAATGAATTAAATGTCATTTTCTGCGGTTGGTTCTTTCTTGTCCACATATTGTGGAACTGAGACAAATTCAGATTTTCACCCATCAAAATATCAATAGAAAATTATACCGTTAGTGCCAACATTTAAAGTATTAATAATGCAGAATGGCCCATGATAGATGGAGGATACGTGTTGATGGGGGTGCTCATCGTCACTTTAATGCTGCAGCTCATTTAAACTACTTTGTGTGCTCCTGAACATCCAATGAAGTCCTCTTAACCTCTGACAACACAACACACTATCACGAGAGTGTTTATAAGCTGTTGTTTTATTAATCTGAATTAAAGTACAACAGTTGCCTCTGAATTGAGGCGGAGTAGAAGGAGAAAATGGCAGAAAAAGTAAATACTTAAGTACAATTATCCATACAGGTACATTAATAAACCTCCAGACTACAAACGACAGCCATGTGTTGTTGTTGTTGTTGTGTCGGTTCATGTGCACTAAACTGCTGCCTTTATGTTCCCCTCAGCAGCAGAGGACTGGGCGTGTGTTCCTAAATGTTGGACTGCACCTTTAACGTCCCTGAACGCGCCTTGAGGTCGCGTTGGTAGGTAGAAGCACCGGAAGAGACCGACGGCCAACGCGCACGCACGCACACGGATTTGTTGATTTGTTGAGAGAGCGAGAGAAAGAGGAGGAGAAGAAGAAGAGGGAGAAGCGCGCGTGAAGACCCTCTTCAGCTGCGGAAAGCTGATCACGTTGATCCGATGTCTTGGCAGGAAGAATACCCGATGATCGAAGTATCGATCCCCTCCATGGAGCGGGAGGTGGACGAGTCGGGAAAGTCCAGGAAGGTGAGGAAGCCCCGGGATCGGGTTCCGCTGATTCAACGTGGTGCTCCTCCTTGTTTAGTTATTGTTCTGTTGTTGTTGTGTGGTTGTTCTCCCCGCCGCGTGGTGTCAAAGGTGCGCCAGGTGACCGGCAGGTGGAGCAGCGCACGGGAGCGCAGGCTTTAAAACTGGGAATATCAATGGAGGCTTGACTTTAAATGTGTCGTTTGAAATAAGTACATAGCCTACAAAAATAAAAAGTAGTAAAAAAGTAATTAAAGTAGGTACAGTACTACTGTGTAGCTAATACTAACTTCCATCACACTCTATATATATATAAATATATATATATTGACAACGGTGATGGAAGTTACCTACTTTTCTGCTTCGTCATCACAATTCAAAGGTACATGTACTTTTTTAATTCTAATATATTTTTTGGGGTTGCTAATTTAAATTATTTTGCTGATTTGGATTTTCGAAACAAATCTTCACCATTTCCTGTGTGACATTTTAAACACAAAAAAATGGAGCTGTTAAAGTAGTAACAGAGTTTAGTAGTTTCTTAGTTAAAATATAGTGGAGTACAAGAACTACAAAACTGTTAAGAACAATACATTATACCACTGAAAAGTATTGTGTAATTTGTTGTGAATATGTTTGTGTTTTACACACATGACCGAGCGTGTACTCCAAGGAGGGTGGAAGAAGTTTTCTTTAACTCAAGTAAAACTAACTATATATCACAAGTAAAAAGTCCTGCATAATGTAAAGTACTACATAACTTAATTAACATAAAGAAGTATTATCAGCAAAATGTACATTAAAAGATGCAAAATTATTTGTTTCCATACAGATGGAAATAATTCTTAATAACTTATTTTAATACTTAAGTAAATGTGCTCATTAGTTTAAGGACTAACATATATATTTAATTTCATACAGTTTATTCACCAGCAGTGACTGGTGCAGAAAGCTGTACAACATTACACACACACACACACACACACACACACACACAGAGTGTGGTGTATCCTGTTAAAGACCCATTAAGGCCTCCGTCTCACGGCTCTGTTGGTTTTACTGAAGTTCTCTGTGACTCTCCTTTGTTTAATTAAACAATTAAAAGTTAAACACAGCGGCGTGACTCCCAGAGAACACAGAGTTTCATTCACATCTCCATTATAAACTAATAACATATAAACAGACACCGACATGGGGAATGTCCTGCAGTGTGCTGAACAGGGGCGTCTCTAGGATTTTTATACATCTGGGGCTTAGCCAGTGCATAGAAAAGTGACCCAGGGGGGCGGGGGGGACGCCAGCCTAGGGACGCCACTGGTGCTGAACTGACCTCTGACCTCTATTTGGTTTTATCATCTCTGTCTGAGATTGAATCGAAATGAAGCTCTGCACCCCCTGGTGGAGAAATGGTGGTGTTGCATCTTGATGCAATTTTCTCGGGAATAATATGCTAAAATAGTTTTAAACTATTGTAAGAATCTTTTTATTATTATTAAATAGACTTGGTAACAGTTTTTACAACAATGTGTAGGTTTTATTTGAAGATAAATCTGTACACGCATATTAGTTGAAGTTGCATCACATGTTGCATTTATTTACACTACCGTTCAAAAGTTTGGGGTCACTTAGAAATGTCTTTATTTTTCAAAGAAAAGCACTGTTTTTTCAATAAAGATAACATTAATCAAAAATACACACTATACATTGTTAATGTGGTAAATGACTATTCTAGGTGAAAACGTCTGGTTTCTAATGAAATATCTCCATAGGTGTATAGAGGCCCATTTCCATCAACTATCACTCCAGTGTTCTAATGGTACATTGTGTTTGCTAATCGCCTTAGAAGACTAATGTCTGATTAGAAAACCCTTGTGCAATTATGCTAGCACGGCTGAAAACAGTTATGCTGGTGATATAAGCTATACAACTGGCCTTCCTTTGAGCTTGAAGTTTGAAGAACAAAATCAATACTTCAAATAGTAATCATTATTTCTAACCTTGTCAATGTCTTGACTATATTCTCTATTCAATTTTCAATTCATTTGATAATTAAAAGTGAGTTTTCATGGAAGACACGAAATTGTCTGGATGACCCCAAACTTTTGAACGGTAGTGTATATACAGGACTGTCTCAGAAAATTAGAATATTGTGATGAAGTTCTTTATTTTCTGTAATGCAATTCAAAAAACAAAAATGTCATGCATTCTGGATTCATTACAAATCAACTGAAATATTGCAAGCCTTTTATTCTGATTTATTGCTGATTATGGCTTACAGCTTAAGAAAACTCAAATATCCTATCTCTAAATATTAGAATATCATGAAAAAGTATACTAGTAGGGTATTAAACAAATCACTTGAATTGTCTAATTAACTCGAAACACCTGCAAGGGTTTCCTGAGCCTTGACAAACACTCAGCTGTTATAAATCTTTTTTTTTACTTGGTCTGAGGAAATATTAAAATTTTATGAGATAGGATTTTAGAGTTTTCTTAAGCTGTAAGCCATAATCAGCAATATTAAAAGAATAAAAGGCTTGCAATATTTCAGTTGATTTGTAATGAATCCAGAATGCATGACATTTTTGTTTTTTTAATTGCATTACAGAAAATAAAGAACTTTATCACAATATTCTAATTTTCTGAGACAGTCCTGTATATATTTATATTAGTGTAATCAATCAGGAGAGATTGTCACTGAGATTAAAATATCTTTAATCGCAAAAGTAAAAACGCATAACATTTTAAAAATGAAAACAAAGAACAAATTATAGAATGATAAAATATCTACGTTTTTAAATGTTGTGGATGACAAAAATGGTAAATTACTAATATTTAATTGGCACTTTTTAAATGTCGAAAGTGACATTAAATTCCCTAAATGACGGATTGTGATTTAAAAACTTCGCTCTCTTTTGTTTCAGCTCTTCAGAGTGGAAGTCTTGTTTCACGGGAGGAAACATTATGTGCTCCGGAGAAACAGCGAATTCCAGACCCTCCACAGAAAGGTGAGAAGCTTTAGGCCTCAATAAATCCGGTGTTATTGAATTGTTGAACGCTTCCTGAATGAAGCGCTGTATATTATAACTTTTAAACCACAATTTGTACATAATATGCATTGAGGTGCTTTTTAAATTCAATATTATTCCAAATTTAGGAAAGTTTCACTCTTTTACTTTACCGGTTGTGAAATGTATAGTTTTATATAATATTTAGAAAATCATAATTACTATATTCATATAGGTAAAAGACTGCACACACAGAGAATAAGATATATAAACAAATTAAAATATCATTACACAATAAAATACAGCAGTGTGTATATCAAGGTAGCACTAAAGGTACCATTTTTATATATATTTTTACATATATATAGTACCTGTCACATTTATTTATAGTAATTTACCTGCATATCAGACAACGTGTGAAGCTCCTAAAGGAAGTACGTGCTCACTATTAATCTTTTTGTTTTGGATTTGGTATTTCACTGTGGGAGTTATAGCACAACAACAGAATAAAAGATCCTTTTTGTAATTTTTAAAACTGCACATTTTGCATCCATGTTTGTTGTCCATCTTCTTTCTTCGCCTTTTTTCATTCGCACTTTGCCGAGTGTCTCTGAACCTTATCAACTTCCAACCATCGGAAGAGTGAGAAAGCAAGACGTGACTCTCGTGGTCGGGACCTCCAATTTGACCTTCAGCGGTTTGGTCTCATGGCGTCGTCATGGCGTTGACTTGTCGCCTCTTGTGGTCGCGCCCGCAGCTCAGGAAGATCATCCAGACTCCGGATTTCCCGAGCAAGAGGAACCCCCACCTGAGGACCAAGCCTCAGGACCAGAGGAGCCAAGAGCTGGAGGACTACGTCCAGGTAACGCGCCCCGTTGAGGCCTTCAGGCAGCAGTCTCTAACGGGGGTTTGGACCTCGCATCTTTACTCACGAGTCCGGATTGTTCTGTCTCTGCAGGACATCATCTACCAGAACGAGGACGTGCCCCAGGTGCTGCTGGACTTCCTCCACGTGAGACACTTTCACACCGGGACCAAGATCAGCAGCATGGAGTGAGTCCTTCAGTCCAGACTCCTCTGACCCAGAGCCAGGACTGAGTCCTTCAGTCTAGACTCCTCTGACCCAGAGACAGGACTAAGTCCTTCAGTCCAGACTCCTCTGACCCAGAGACAGGACTAAGTCCTTCAGTCCAGACTCCTCTGACCCAGAGACAGGACTAAGTCCTTCAGTCTAGACTCCTCTGACCCAGAGACAGGACTAAGTCCTTCAGTCCAGACTCCTCTGACCCAGAGACGGGACTGAGTCCTTCAGTCCAGACTCCTCTGACCCAGAGACAGGACTAAGTCCTTCAGTCTAGACTCCTCTGACCCACAGACAGGACTAAGTCCTTCAGTCTAGACTCCTCTGACCCACAGACAGGACTAAGTCCTTCAGTCTAGACTCCTCTGACCCAGAGACAGGACTAAGTCCTTCAGTCTAGACTCCTCTGACCCAGAGACAGGACTGAGTCCTTCAGTCTAGACTCCTCTGACCCAGAGACAGGACTGAGTCCTTCAGTCTAGACTCCTCTGACCCAGAGACAGGACTGAGTCCTTTAGTCTAGACTCCTCTGACCCAGAGACAGGACTGAATAAAACAAGTTTAGGCACATTTCTCCCAGAGTCGTGGAGAAGTCAGGAAATCTGTAATAATTCATTTGTCTTAATTTCTTTCAGGTCACTTGATGATTTGGACAGCCAGGGTGACAGGTGAGCTCTCTCCTCCTATTTGCGTGGCGCAGTTTGTGTTTCTATTCAATTCAGTTTATTTTGCGGAGCCCAAAATTCCAACTGAGCCTCGGGGCGCTTAACAGCCTGACGACCTCACATCGTATCAGAACAACTTTAACGCATTACCGCGTTTCCGCCTCTACTTGAAATGAGCGTTTAAAAAAAAAAGACATAAAAAGTAGCACCGATGAAAGATAAGCCCACGCGACGTCTTCATGTTCACAGAAGTGTTATTGTTACGTGTTGCTTGTGTTTCCTCAGTTATCCGTTACCAAACCAGCGAGTGTTGGGATTCTTCCGGGATCCCTATCTCTCCGAACGCAGCTCAGGTAGGAAGAGCGAGGCGCGCTCTCGACTGTGACCACAGGGTGACCTCCGATAACCCCGACGCTCCGGTCTCGCCCTGCAGAGCTCCCGGACGTCGTCGTGGACGGCGTTCTTCAGGGTTTCTACACCCGGGACGTCCGGGTCAGCTTCACCGCTTCAGACCCCGAGGCCTGACGCGCCAGTGAGACGGAGGAGTTAATGTTTTAAAAAGTGGAATATATATGCAACTCAGCCAAATACACGAGGCCAACAGGGAAGATGAGGAAAGAGCCCGAAAGCCCGAAATGAGTCTTGAAACTTTAGTAAATATTGAATGAAGGCCCAGCGATGTTACGCGTCCACGGCTAAACGTGTCTTTTATTCATATTCTACTACTGATGCTAAGTTTAGGTTTAAAATAAAGAAATCCAGGCAGCATTTGGAGTTACTTTTATTTCATTTTTGGGTGCATTGTCGTCACAGTTGATGGAAGTTTCTTTGGTTCATATGTATTTGTTGTCATTTGAGTCAGCTTTTTCTTTATGGCCGTGTTATGTTAAAGGACTCTTTTGTTTATTATTATGGAGTTAAATGTACTTTTGTATCATGTTGTTTGTATTGAAATTATAATAAATAATGAAAGAGATTCATTCTGTTTCTGAGCAGGAGGACGAGGGATACTTTTCAAGTTAAAACACACCTTTTGTATACATATTTTTTTATATAGTTCTATTTTTAGTCGTGAATAAGTTCCCCCAGTACCAAATCAACCTACATATATTTGTATTTGTGTATATATATATATATATATATTGACTAATCTCTCATAATGTATAATACATGAGGGTGGAAAAACAGGGATTTTTGTAACATTTAAAATGAAGACTTTAGTTCATTAAACTATTTTTTCTTCTTTTTTACAAAATTAAACAAAAATACTCCAAACAAAAGATAAATAAGTTTGGAAATAATAACACATTTTTCTACATGAGGACATTAAAAACAAAACTGGATTTAAAGTATTTCTCCAAAAAATTAAATATTCATGATTTCATAAGCAACTATCAAAGACAGTTTAAAAAAAATACATTTAAAAAAGAGCCTGTTAAAAAATGCAGCAAGAGACACTGAAGGAAACTGTATGTTCATGTAGAAGAATCCGGTGAACATGCTCAACACATCTCCCCGGAATTTGAATCCAAAAGCTTTAAATTCTTTAAAAACATACATATGAAATCCTCTTGATGTCTCGGCGATAGATAATCTTCCTCTATGACATAAACATATGGTGCAAAAGACAGATCTTTTCTTCTTATTTGTAGCAAAAGTCAATTATTTCTCCTTTTAGAAAACATTCAATGGTTAGAAAACAAATAGTTTTCAGACTGGGACAATCTTCCTTTATTTTTGTATTATGTAGTTTGTGACATTTTGGGGTTTATTGCACTATGCCGGTGCAGAAGGTGTCAGATTTCTCTGCAGCAACAAGCGGAGAGTTCACGCCTATTTGCCCGAGGGAGAACAGGAAGAAAGCAGGTCGAGTCTCAGGTTCTGCTCTTCGGTTGTTCTGGTTTTAGCCGTCAAGAACTTCCTGTTCGGATTTCAAGATCACTCCGAATTACTGACGGGAATGAACTGAAGCGGGCACGTGGTTCAGAAAGTTTAGTGATTAAAGTAGTCTAACTGTTTAGCTTAGTAACTTCTTTACAGAGGACAGAAGAATTACTTATATCTGATGTCTTCTTCCTTATCTATTATCATTTACTTATAGACTTCACTTATTTATTTATTGACATTTTAGATTTGTTTCCAGACTTAATATAGTAACTTTTGCTGCTCTATAAACAATATTTAGTTATACCTCAATTAGAGATAACATCTAAACGTGTTCTGAGTTTATTTCTTAAAACAATTCTATGTATGTTTATTTTAGCAATTATTAAGACATTAAAATTAACCCTAATATTGATAAGAGTTCCGGTAGTTACGAATGGCAATTCAATCTTAAAGATACCCATGCAGGGCCACCGTAGTTCTCGTATAGGCTGGGATGAACCGAGGGGTCTGCTGCTGCCTGCAGTCTGCAACCTCACCACTAGATGTCACTAAAACTCACATACGGGAACTTTAGCCTAAAGAAAACTTATTTTTAAAGAGCCCTCTTTTCAACTGTATGACAATGCAATCCATGCGTTTTTTATAGATAGATAGATAGATACTTTATTAATGACCCAAAAGGGAATTTATTTCGCTATACAGCAATATAAAGCAATATTAAATATAAAAATCCACAATATATCAAAATAATGAATATTTTTAATTAACTAACAAAACAATAGTGCAAAGATGTCAGCAAACAAACACAACAGTGTAATATCAACAACCACACATCTTGAGACAAATGTGTTGGTCAATAATAATGATCAACACCCTTGCTCATATTGTCTTTGTTAAAATACACTTGCCATAATAATATAGAATAGAATATGTACTTGTTTTAAAGTACTGTTATTGTTTGTGTCCCATATGTGTCTGTATATGATGTGTTGTTTATTCTTTTTATTGTTTATTTTAATGAGCTTTTCACCTAGTCACATTCCTTGTACGTGCATCGTACTTGGCAAATAAACGACTCAGCACAATCTCGCTCCGCGGGTCAGTACTTCACTATGGAGGACTTAAAATGACTTCAGTATAAATAAATAAATAAATGCATGAATAAATACAAGAATAAATAAATAAAGGCTTAAATAAATGTATAAATAAATAAGTAAATACAGGAATAAATAAATAAATGCTTAAATAAATGTATAAATAAATAAATACAATAATAAATGTATAAATAAATACAGAAATGAAGGACCGCCCCAGCTCATTTGAATATACGGACACGTAAATGTCACACATAAATAAATGAAGAAATACGTGTGGAAACATAAATAGAGACATAAATAAATGAAGAAATACAGAAATGTAGAAATAAATTTATTTAATGATGTCCTGTTGAGTTATAACATATATTTATTAATTTCTTTATTTCTACATTTATTCTTGTATTTATTTAAACATTTATTTAAGCATTTATTTATTTATTCCTATATTTATTCATGCGTTTATTTATTTATACTTAAGTCATTTTAAGTCCTCCATACTTCACTCCCTGACCTGAACCCACACGTCTCCCTCCTCTCCGTTCACTCATGAGCGCGCCTGTGGAACGCGGCCCTGTAGCGGCGCATGCGCAAGAGCGCGAACCGGAAGTAGCTGTCTCTTCTGACCATTCCGCGCCTCCAATGTACCGACTCCGACTTCTCCGGTTATTCTCGACCCACCGGCGGCACTCGGCCCACTGAGTGCTGTTTGTGTACCTCACCGGGAAGCGGGACTCTCTTCCTGACTTACTGAACTCGGAGCCTTCCCGGTATTCTCGGTACGTGCCGCTAACAGCCGAGCAGCTACTTGAAATGTCAACAAGCTGTTAGTAAGATGAGGTTTACAGGAAACGTGTCGAGGCTCGACTCTTTACGCCTGGTGTGCTAAACTGTCCGGTTAGCTTCAATGAACTGAAGAGTAACATGTGATTCACGCCGTGTAGCCGCTGCTAGCATGTTAGCTAGAGCGCTGTGTGTGCGCGTGCACGTCAGCAGTAACCTAATCCCTGCATTGTCCCAAAAAAAAAGTACACGCTGGCGTGTGTGTGTGTGTGTGTGTGTGTGTGTGTGTGTGTGTGTGTGTGTGTGTGTGTGTGTGTGTGTGTGTGTGTGTGTGTGTGTGTGTGTGTGTGTGTGTGTGTGTGTGTTTCTAACTTTGATGCAACATCTTGAAAACTAATTTGATACGACGGAAAAATTGACCCATCATCGAGAAGGCAATCTTTTTCAGTATTGTTGTTTTTATTGTTAAATTTTCCGCTCAGCCATATGGAAACATGTCATCAAGTTATCATCCTATACATTAATAGTTAATTCTTGCAAGCACACTGTCATTTAAAGATTATAACGTGTTAAAAAAAAAAAAATTTCCACACACAATTTGACGATTATTTACTTGTTTTTCTTCGTTACTTGTTTACGTCTTTAAATGCTGAACCTCGGTATGCAGCTCTTAAACGCCACCGCTGATGACAACAGAAACAACAGAGCTGTCGTTTAAAAAAATCAGTGTGTGACAGTTTGCAGAAATAACAGTATAATTATAATCAATATCCTAACTCTAACTGGTCTAATCTTCCCCTTCCGCTGCAGGAGTGTGTGTGAGCATCATGTGGAAGACGGCTTCAGCCACGGCCCTGCTGGCGTTGGTCGTCGGCTACTTCTACCACGACAACCCGGACCTGCCGGAGCAGATCCTGCGGTACGTCGGCCTGCCGGACTTCCAGTCGTCGTCCCCGAGTCAGGACAGCGTGGAGCAGGTGATCGCCGCCGCCTGGGAGGCTCTGATAACGCTGCCGACCCAGCAGTGGAGCAAAGTGGCAGTGGGGTGAGTTGAATATAGCCGCCTGTCTGTCCGTCGCCTGAAGTTTATCTCCTGCACCCGGAGGCATGTCGAGAGGCGGCGGTGTGGAGGGTAATGTTGACAGGAGGCAGGTGACTTGGTCCGATACCAAGCTTAGAGCCTTTTAGGATGCTTTGGAACAGCCAACGCACTGGAGCAAAGCGGAAGCTGATGATTGGCTGGGCCTGAAGGACTGCCGACTGGAGGGATGGACTCAACCAATGAGGGTTAGGAGGGAGATATTAATCACAATTATACTGTTATTTCCACGACCTGTCGTGGAAACACACACCTGATCCTTTTAGACTCCTCTAGCCAGCTGCTGCCTCGCTCAAGTGCTCTTTTATAAGACGGTTGACTCATCGCCCCCAAATCACATTTGAGAAATGAGCCCCCCAGATGAGTCAGTGGAAAATACCTTCTTTTTTTTAAGTAAAGGAAAAGATTTTATTTAAAACACTTATATTTTAAGGCTAATATTTGACAGAATCCAGGCGATAGTTAATGCTTATCACAAGATAATAACTTGTATAATATGTGTTTTTTAAATTTAATTTCACCGTGTCACATTTTTTTATTATTTGACTGTATCTGTACCAAAACCCGCTGACAGCAGCTTTATTCTCCCGCCTTGCTAACAGCTGCTTTTCTCCATTATTGCCAATTTAGTCTGATCATGTGACCAGCAGACTTTAAAAAAGTATCTTCAGTGACTTCTTTTAAATAACTTCTTAAAAGCCATTTTTAGAGAATAGCTTTTTAAGTGATGTCATCCTTTCGTGCAGTTCTTTGGTTCCCCTAATTTAGTTTGTCCATTGTTCTTTATTTTGTATTTTACGATTCCATTTGTTTTGCCTTGATTCTCTGGAGAACACTTTGTAAACTCTGTTTTTAAAGGTGCAATATAAATAGCGTTATTATTTGTATTATCGTAACCTCCTCTGGATTATTTTTGATCTTCCCGTTTCCCGTACCACCCGTCCTTTCCCCGCTCGCGTTTTTTCAGGGTGAACGCCTGTGTGGACGTGGTGGTCTCCGGCGTGGGACTGCTGCAGGCTTTGGCGGTGGATCCCGGCGCCGGCCTGGACCACGAGGTGCTGCACTCCAAGGAGCACTTGAAGGAGGCCTTCATCTATTACATGGAGCGCGGCGCCGCCGCCGAGCGCTTCTTCAGCGACCCCGAGGCCTTTCAGAGGATCGCGCGCGCGGCTGCGGAATACCCTGGTGCGAAGGCAAGGCCACCGATCTTCCCCCGAACCTCCCGTTCATAAATAATAATAATAAGTCTTCCTCCTGGTCAACTTTTACTTCTTCTTCTTCTAGCTGTACGTGGGAGGGAACGCCGCTCTCATTGGCCAGAAGCTCGCCACCTACCCTGATATCACGGTACTACAGCGTGTTTATACTTTAGTTGTAGACTCTTCTACTCAAAGAACCCCATTTAACCCTCCTGTTACCTTTCGGGTCAATTTGACCCCATTCAATGTTTAATGTCGGTGTTCTTTGGGGTCAATTTGACCCCAGGCTGTTTTTCACTGTGTCAAACATATAAGAAATATCAACTTTTTTATATATGTAAAGGGCTATTTAGGTAGTCAACAAACAAACATAAAGTACCTCACACTTAAACTTGGAAAACAATATTAATTCTAATAATTTTCTTGAGGTTTTAATTGCTGGGGTCAAATTGACCCCGAGGGTAAAATATGTTAGTAAATGTAAAGGTAACAGGAGGGTTAAATAAAACTGCTCAGCAAAATCTTTTTCCGGTAGTTCAATAGTGCTTTTAGGTGCTTCACTTTGCAGAAATCCATGGAAAGTTGGATGAAAGGAGTAAAAAGAAATGAGGAAACATGTTGTTCTTAACAAAGTGTAATCCAGAAAGCCTTTTTTAAATGCCTGCTTTGCACCCCAGGTGTTGTTATGTGGGCCAGTTGGTCCGAAACTCCTCGAGATGCTGGACGAGCAGATCCTCGTTCCCCCCGAATCTCTGCAGGAGACGGACGAATACCACCTCATCCTGGAGTACAAAGCCGGTAGGGCCTCGAGCTCGAGATGCGGCTCCTGGATGTGGAGCCGGTTCTCAAAGCAGCATTCGTTCTGTTCTAGGGGAGCAGTGGGGCTCCACTCGGGCCCCTCAGGCCAACCGCTTCATCTTCTCCCACGACGTGTCCAACGGGGAGATGAGCTCCCTGGAGACCTTCGTGGCGAGCCTGGACGAGTTCCAGCCCGACCTGGTGGTGCTGTCGGGCCTCCACATGATGGAGGGTCAGGGCAAAGAGCTGTGGGAGGAGCGGCTCAAAGAGGTCAGTGGCGGATCGACCAAAAAAGAAACTTTAATCACTTTATAACGGCATTGTCTGCTTTTATTGATGTCCACATTCATTCATTTAAACTATGATATTATAACACTAGTAACGCTGTTGTTTCTCTTTAGTTGGCTGTACCGCTTCACAGGAGGAAAAAAAAAGTGATTGTTACTTTTAGTTTGAGGCGATTCTTTGATCCAGAACAATGAAATATTCTTGAAACGGAGGGTAGATGTGATGTTGCGCGACGCGGCTCATTCACGGCACAGAGCTAGAGATGGATGTTCCATGGAGTGAGTAGAATGTGCATCGTCACATCATCACTCAGGTTATTTATGTCAGGCACGTATATTTACATATACAAGGAATGTGTCATGGCGGCTGGTGCAACAATAGACAATGACATTTACAACAATAAACAATAAACACAGTGCGATAAATAAAAATATATTTATGAGGTAAAGTGCACAGACGGCAGGTTTCAGAAATTTAACAAGTGGAAGTGTATTTAAGGTGAAGAGTTAAGTGTCTTTAAAGTGTATTTAAATGAAGAATTAATTGATGTGCAGGGGGGTGACCAGAAGGAAATATATATATATATTTATATATATATATATTTATTTATAGCCACTGGTTAGCAGGCCCGTCTTTCAATCAGAGGGTTGGCGGTTCAATCCCGCCCTAGTCGATGTGTCCTTGAGCAAGACACTTACCCCTGAGTTGCTCCCTGTCGCTATGACTACGGTGTGTGACTGTAAGTCACTTTGGATAAAAGCGTCGGCTAAATGGCATGTGATGTAATATTCTGGCGTAGTTTATCTCACTTTATTTGTCACTTTCCTTCTCTCTCTCAGGCCGTGTCGGCCATATCTGACATCCGTCATGATATTCCCATCCACCTGGAGCTGGCCAGCATGACGGACAAAGAGTACATGAGCCGCATCATGCAGGAGGTACACGAGCGGAAGCCTCCGCGGGGCGCCCATCTCAAATCCCCCCCCCCCCCAAAAGGTGTTCTGCGTGTGTAAATAAAGAGTGTTTCGTGTTTCCCCGTTAGCAGGTGATGCCCATCGTCAGCTCCATCGGGCTGAACGAGCAGGAGCTGCTCTTCCTGTCTCAGGCCGGGGGCGGGCCCCACGCCGACCTGGCGGCCTGGCGGGGCGTCCCCGACGTGGGCCGCGTCAGCGACATCCTCCTCTGGGTGCTGGAGCGGCACGGCCGCAGCGAGCCGTCGTCCGAGTCGGACCTCACCCGCATCCACTTCCACACGCTGGCCTACCACGTCCTGGCCACGGTGGACGGGTACTGGGGCAACCAGGCGGCGGCGGTGATGGCGGGCGCGCGCGTGGCCAGCAGCCAGGCGTGCGGCCTCCGCTCCGTCGACGCCGGGAAGGTGTCGCTCAGGGCGCCGCTGGAGTTCCACAGTTCGCACGGCGAGCCCCGGGAGAAGCTGACGCTGGACCCCGAGAAGCCCGTGACCGTGTGGCGCCGGGGGAACGTCACCTTCCACCTGACGGTGGTGCTGGTCTGCAAGGAGCCGCTCCGGACAGTCGGGCTCGGGGACGCCATCTCGGCGGAGGGACTGGTTTACTCCGAGCTGAAGGCCAGGCGGCCCATCGTCGAGTTCGCTTGAAACCGGACGTTGTTGGGTTTTGGAGTTCTGGGCTGGGTTCAGGCCTCCGGGCCCATGATTCTGTTTCTGTCTTCCTCTCCCCCCCCCCCACCCCCTCTCACTCCCCGGAGCTACGAATACGTTAAAGAATGTGAATCGACGGCGATAGTTTTTAGATCCCGCCTGAGGACTCGTCCAGCCGGCTCCGGCCTCCTCTGTTCTCCCTCCTCGAGTCGTCCCGCAGACACAGAAGCCGAGGCAGGTGGTTGACAGAAAGTGGGCGTGGCCGAGCCGCGAGGCGGCCCGACTCTATGCAACGGCCGCCGCTCGAAGCCAAGCGTCGCAAAACTTCAAAGAGTTTCGTTTTTTTTGTTTGGCTCGGCATCATTTACTTCGACCTGCATATCTTAAGTATGCTGTGCCTTGAGAAAACGGAAGAATTATAGAAGTTCTGATATTTCATTCATATTTTAGAGCCAACTCGACTTAAATCTTAGAGCGTTACGTCATAGATTCACACACACACACACATAATGATTCTGATTGACTGGAAAGTGATGAGCGTCTTTCTGTCTGGTAGACTCTTAAGTGGTGTTTTTGATGTTCTGTGTTTCTTCCACTTTTTTCGGCGCATTCACGTCAAATAGTCACGAGGGAGATCACTTGAAAGCTCGAGCTCTTTTACGAGTAAAAGCTGTTATCACTAGATATACTTATACTTGACATTTCTGTTGTATGTCCCGAGAGGATACAAGTGTTACACTTGGGGGGGTCAAATTATGAAATTTAAGACTGATAAATGCAAACCTGGTTTTGAAGGGGATCCTTCTTTATGCAGTCAAGCAAAGTTTACACTCGTGGTAATTAACGTACAAGTTTAAGGTCAAAGAAAATGTCATTTCCAAATGCGCCGTATGTTATCTGGGTTACTGTACATGTTTCTTTGTTTACTCTTCCATTGTACTTTTATTTTCATTTGTCGCTTTCGCTCACTTCTAAAAATGTAACGTGGAAACTCTTAAACGCTGGCCAAAGTAACGCAGGGCTGGAAAACGCTTCCTGGCGCTTGCTAATGGGTACTTACATGCATCGTCATGGGTTTGTTTATCGTCTTGTCGTTTGATTTTTGGGAACGTCCGCATCACGTTCGATGTTAAGTACTTAGTTGTCGGAAATAATTTGTCTGTATACCTCACATGGTCACTGACGGCATGCAATAATGGAGTCTTAATGCCAACGTGCAGCAAAACGGTGTGTGGTGTTTTTGTTGAGCGGAATAAATTCTTTTGCACTAGGACAAAGTGGCAGGTGCGCCTGCAAAGGTGAATGTAACCGTCACTCGGAATCCTTTCTTTCTGTTTTTTGCAAGTACAATCTATTCAATTTCACTCATTTTTATGGTTTGTGTCTCATTTTTAACCTTTTTTCAGTCACTTGTTTGTCATTAAAATGTGAACGGAGAGCAGAGGCCTTGTTGTGCTGCAGATTGTTGTGCATATTTTGGCGACGCTGAAACAACTTAAAGTTAGCGGTGGAACGATGAGTGGATTTGTCGATCGACCTCGCAACTATTTTAGAAATATTTGTCGAGTCGAAAATCTAAAATTTCTCTGATCCAGTTTCTTTGTCTTGTTACCTTCGCATTGAAAATGCGGAAGGTTATGTTTTGATCGCCATGTATTTATTTGTATGCTTGTTATTCGCAGAACTCAAAAAGTATTAAACCGAATCGCACAATATTTGGTGGGATGATTGGTTATTATCCGGGGACCATTTGAATAGATTTTGGGATAGATCTGGTCAAGGTCATGGATAGGTCAAAATCTTCTTTTTACCATAGCACGGTCAATTTATATCCAATTGGCATGCAACTAGTGCCAACATGTTCATAATTCAATGCCCAATCTTGTGATATGCGAAGGTATGCACTATCTAGTGCCCATTCTAGTTTTCTTTTGTTTTAATTTCAATGCGAGTATTTGACAATTTACAGGTTTCATGCTACATAGTCATAAAAAAATCCATTGCAGTTAATCAAATCAGAGTTAGGTTATGGGTTTCTGTCAACCAACAACGTCACTTCTTTCATATTATGAATTTGTGGTGGAGGAAATATTCTGATCCTTTAAGAACTAGAACGGGCACTCGGTAGAGTGCATACCTTCGCCGCAGCCACTTTTTGGGTACCTTTTCATGACCTTGACCTTTGACCCGATCGATCCCTAAATCTAATCAAATGGTCCCCGGATAATAACCAATCATCCCACCAAATATTGTGCGATTCGGTTTAATACTTTTTGAGTTATGCGAATAACACGCATACAAACAAATAAATACACAGCGATCAAAACATAACCTTCCGCATTCTCGGATGCGAAGGTAATTAGCACTAATACCACACTGAAAATGTTCTTTAATGGAATTGTTACCCTAAGTAAAAAGTATAATCAGAAAAGCTTCCAAGAAATCTTTAAAGTACAAAGTTAATATACTAACACAAACAAGTCAAACTCTTCATATGTCTTATTTGCAAATATTTCCCGGGGTAGATGTCGGGAGTGACGTGGAAGGAAAAGACACAAGTGTGAAGTACACATATTTAGTCATGTGTTTTTGTGTGTGTGTGTGTGTGTAACGGAATGCTGCGGAATGCTGCTTGTTCACGCGGCTGCACCTGATTGGCTACGTACGTTCCGGGTACGTGAACCAATCAGAGGCCCGTGCGTCTGCGCGCGGCGTCCAGGAGGCCCCGCCGCAGCGCAGCCTGGAGCGGCCGCCGCGGCAAGTCTCCACCCCGGATATCGCGCTCCTTCCTCGGCTCGTATATATAGCTAGCAGGACCGACGGGCCGTCACCGGTTGTTCATTGTTCTTGTTGATGGTGAGGCTCTGCGAGAGAAGGATGAAGTTCCTTGTGGCCATTACGATCATTGCGGGATCGCTGGTTTTTCTCGCTTTCCCAAATGGCTCCTCTGCGGACGAGAAGAAGAAAGGCCCCAAAGTGACTGCGAAGGTAGGTTGTGCGTTAGCTCGACCTGCTAGCTTTGCCTGCTAGCAGATCGTGCAGGGGAAGAAAAAAAATCAAGCGTCTCCCTCCCATGAATTGAATGCTAACAGACAGAGAGGCCACGTCCACACCAACTTCACCCTGTAAAAACGGGATAAATAGATTCTTCAAGCGGCGCATTCTGCTAGCTCTGGCGGGGGGGTTATAATTTACGTTATTGCATTAATTGAAGACATGTGCACGCATAAATGGTGCATAAAACCCGGTGTGAATTGATTAGGCGGAGATTTTACTCCTGGCTAATCTAAAATCAAGCTAGTTTACGTTACTTCGAGCTAGTTTACGGTAGTCGGCTCGCTTCCAGTAGCCCGGGCTAGTTTACGTCAGTCAGAGCTTCTTTACGGTAGTCGGAGCTAGTTTGCGTTAGCTCCTCGTAAACCGTCGGTAATTTAACTTTTTTAGTGCCCTACATCCATTTAAGTTTCAGACTTGAGCTGCCGGAGGTTCCGCCCGGAGGTTCCGTCCGGAGCGCGCCCACTCGAGCGGCCGCTCAGCGGGGTGTTATTGTGTCTGGCCCCGCTGTGTCTCGGGGGCCTCGGGTTGGTCCACGTCTACAGTTATCCGGAAGCCTTGAACTGGCCAACTGCTGACCAACGGGCGCTTTAGTTCCTGAACGCAACTCAATTATTCATCCACCACTTGGAAACAAATAATATTGTAATAAGATCAAACCAAATATCTATTTTATATATGCATGTCTATTTAAAATTTAAATAAAACAACCGTGCGCCACAATAGTGTGTTGCAAAATAAATAAGACTGCATATTATCACCTAAAGTATTTTTAAAGCTTATTTTACTATTTAGATTATATGACATTTAATTTATAAAAAATGTATAAATGTGGATTAAATGATCTGGCCGAGTACATCATTATTCAGTTATCCTCCCTTCTGCAACATGCAAGTTACACACATATTAATACCATTATTGTAGTTTAATAATATCTACTGATTGTGGAATGGGATTTATTGCAAGAAAAGAATATTGTGCAGAGTATCACGTAATTGGTGACTGACTAAATTTTTTAATTTATCACATGAGTGGCTGCAGTCAATCTCTTTAACAAAGGAATATGTAAATGACAATTGAAACCGTATAGTGTTTGACCTTAACATTAAGACTATGATGTGAGCCATTAGTAAAACATTGGAAACGAGACTACCACCTATCATTTTAACTGTAATGTCATATCAGTATCACTGCCACTCAATTTCTGCCTATAAGATGTGTTATCATGAAGATCATCTCTTTTTTGATTTTTGAATAACTAAAGGTATAAATAACTTTTTTTCTTTTTCCATCAGGTTTACTTTGACATGAAAGTTGGAGATGAAGAGGTTGGGAGGATCATCATCGGGGTGTTTGGGAAAACCGTTCCCAAAACAGCCGACAACTTTATCGCTCTGGCGACCGGAGAGGTGAGAACGTCACGATTAGTGCTCAGTCTGCGATGACTTGTTGGGCCAAGATTCATGACTAACTGTGTATTAAAGGGGGGGGCGGGGGGTGTGTTGAAGCGGCAAGAGTCATTCATTTTTTCCCGTTTTAATCATCTTAAAAACAGACTTTGAACGAATCATTTGACTCTCAAACACTGGCAGCTGCTCTTTATAAAAACTAAAGTGTTTTCTCCATTTTTCTTGTAACAGAAAGGATTCGGTTACAAGGGCAGCAAATTCCACCGAATAATCAAGGACTTCATGATTCAGGGTGGAGACTTCACGAAAGGAGACGGCACCGGAGGTGAGACGACCTTCGTGTCACGGGAAAGAATCGTCGGTGCAAGAACCGACGCGTTCGTGACGTTCTGCACCGACGCTCACCTGGACATTTAGTGACGGGCGGGTTGTTTCACACCTGGGTTCTTCTGGTTTTTAACAAAGCAATTTACACGTTTATGTTTTTTTTTGTTGCTACAATCTCCTGAGTGTTTATGTTTTTAATGAATTGAAGATTTATTCTATTTAGAAACATAACACACCTTGCTTACCTATAACTCTATGCCATGGGGTAATTCAGAATCGTCACGCTGCCATTTTGCGACACTGCCCGCTGAGCACATGTGACATTTGGCAGACGCTCTCGTTCAGGACGACTCTGTTCAGAAAAGGTCATCAGATAAAGTGAAAGATTAAAATGTGGTTGCAGTCCAGGTTATTCAAATGAGATGCAAAGGTCGCCTTCAGGGCCGCATTGTTTGCAAACCAAATATCAACTAATTGACATGAATTAAATATATTCCTTTAAATTTTTTTTTTTATCAAGGCAAGAGCATCTACGGCGACCGTTTCCCCGACGAGAACTTCAAGCTGAAGCACTACGCTCCCGGCTGGATGAGCATGGCGAACGCCGGCAAAGACACCAACGGCTCCCAGTTCTTCATCACCACCATTCAGACGCCGTGGCTGGACGGCAAGCACGTCGTCTTTGGGAAGATCCTGGAGGGGATGGTGAGCGTCTGGCCCAATGTTCAAGTAGCAGGTTGAATTTCAGCCGAAGAACCACACACACACACACACAGCGACTGTAAAGCAGACTGGTTTCTCTTTAATTACCATTTTGCTACTTTTTATATCTGCATATTCGGACTATTTACTTTATTCTTAAAGTTTAAACTCTGCAGTAAAATGGTTTAAATTGTTTCCACGTTGTCCGGCTACTTCAATACCTTGAGGCATGTATATTAATTATAATCCAACACTTTAATTTATAATTATACAACGCTGAAATGAACCAGTCTTGATATGGAATACTTTGCTTCTGTAATATTTTTTCAATGAGAAAACTTTTAATAGAGTATTCTTCCATTTGTTCTAGTACTTTTACTGAAGTAAATTTTTTCATCTAATCTGTATGTTGAGGAGACGCTTTAAGAAAGCCCAAATTTGGGATAAAGCTGTCATTACAATTCACACCTTAAAAAAAACCCAACATCTTACTATACAAACTATTCTGATGACTTCTCCCTCTTTCTTTCTCATCTTCCAGGACGTGGTGAAGAAGATCGAAGGCACGAAGACGGACGGACGAGATAAGCCTCTGAAAGACGTCATGATCCACGATTGCGGCGTCATCGAGGTGGAGAAGCCATTCGCGGTGCCCAAGGAGTAGTGGAGAACAAGAACAGGACTGAGGGGGGGGGGGACCGTACAGGCCGGGACCGTACAGGCCACCTTGTGTGATCACCATCAGCCCTGTGATCCCGGTGAAAGGGCTTGTGGGTAACTGTCGGCGGCTGCCGGACGAGCCATCGTGACGACACTCTGGGTCCATTTACCAATGAGCATTCCACAGTGCACTTCACTGTTTGTTGTTGTTTTTGTAAGAAAAAGATCTGAAATAAAGGTTTCAATTTTTTTTTAAATTGCGGCGTGAAATTCATTACAACTAAGTTTTTTTTAAATTAAGAACTTTTTAATATTCAGTTGTGTTTGGCAGACCATGTGGGTGTTGAGAGTTTTTTTAAATTTATTTTTTACTCCATTGTAAAAGTAAACCTTTGATATGAAGACAAAATATTAAGGCGTAAGACATTGGGTGAGGATAATGTATGATAAATAAACGGATCTTGAGATTAATTTGTTGGTGGGATTAGTTCTTATTGGGGGGGGGGGAAATACATTTATATGGACGAAGCCTTGTTTCCGCAATAAATGATAGAAAAAACTCCCCCTTAAATTGTTTTTTTTTGGTGTTAAAAAAAATAAATCTGTAAAACGAGGTTTCAGTTCCTGTAACTTTCCTTTTGGTGTCATCATTAGCTCACAGGTTCCACTAGGCACGACATTTATTACCTTTTTCATATTGTTTGTACATGATTGGAACTCACCTGAGTAACTCACTGAAAAAGTTATGTGCACCCCTGTGTATATATATATATATTTGTATATATTAGAGATGCTCCGATCAGGTGTTTTGGTGCCGAGCCGATAATACCGATCACTGTGTTGATTGAAGCATTCTATTTATTGTGTCGCTTTCTTTATGAAATGAATTATTCTTAACATTGGTTTTGTATTTTAAGTATTTACAATTACAATTTAGTACATTAAAATTGTTTGATTGCCAGTGTAGGGGATTTCAGATATGTATGGAACACATCTGCATCAGTCATTTCCTGGAACTCTTGGGGAAATCTATATACAGGACTTTAAATAATCAGAAATGTGCTTTTTTAACATACAACAGTCTGACCTTTATTTTTATAAACTCTTCCTTGGTACAGGAAAAATGTTTTAATGTTAGCATAATTTAAGCTAAATCTCAGAAACGATCTATAAAGATACAAAATCAGTTCATTGTTTACTTTTATTTGTGAGTGTATGATTTGTCGACATCTTATTTTGAAAACCGGATGTTTTTTCACGTGGTTCTTTCCGCTAACTTTGAAAAACCGGATGTTGTGTCACGTGAATCATTCCGCTAACTTTATCAAAACCCTCGCGCGCTCCGGATCAAATGCATGTACCGTGAACATCAGTCTATAGGGGCACAGACATTATTTGTCGGCTGAGTTGACCACGGAGATCCGAGTGTCGGCTGAGTTGACCGCATTTCGGCGGGACACGGACGCCGCTCGGTAAGTGAGGATCCCCTCTGCACTCTGCGGCCCTCGCCGGGCGCATTTTCTCTGTTGCGATGCGCCGCGATTGAAACGTCTCTGATAGTTCTCGCAGATTTTATGTCATCTGATCGGCTAAATTTGATCGGCCGTTTTGAGAACGCCGATCAAAACCGATAAGGGAATATCGGCCGATATGGATCGGCGCCGATCAGATCGGAGCATCCATATATACACTACCGTTCAAAAGTTTGGGATCACCCAGACCATTTTGTGTCTTCCATGAAAAATCACACTTTTATTTATCAAATTAATATAAAATATAGTCAAGACATTGACAAGGTTAGAAATAATGATTAATATTTGAAATATTAATTTTGTTCTACAAACTTCAAGCTCAAAGGAAGGCCAGTTGTATAGCTTATATCACCAGCATAACTGTTTTCAGCTGTGCTAACATAATTGCACGGGTTTTCTAATCAGACATTAGTCTTCTAAGGCGATTATCAAACACAATGTACCATTAGAACACTGGAGTGATAGTTGATGGAAATGGGCCTCTATACACCTATGGAGATATTTCATTATAAACCAGACACTTCCACCTAGAATAGTCATTTACCACATTAACAATGTAGAGAGTGTATTTCTGATTAATTTAATGTTGTCTTTATTGAAAAAACAGTGCTTTTCTTTGAAAAATAAAGTCATTTCTAAGTGATCCCAAACTTTTGAAGGGTAGTGTATATTATAATTGTTCATCATGGCAACAGTTTCATTGCAAGTCAAACGGACTTGACGGTAACACAAACCTAAAGAGACTTCTTAGAAAGAAAGAAAAGGAAGGAAGGGTTAGGGTTAGAGGTTAGGGTTTAGGGGTTAGGGGTTAGGGTTATTCGTTAGTTTTTCTTCGTCCCTGTAGTGGCGGACCGAAGTGATGCAAGAGTTGCGGACCATCCAGGAGTTCAGTGTACAGAACCCACGATTCCGAGAATTCTATGGGATCTCGTTAAGGCCAGACGGCATTGCTGTTCCCAGCCTCCGGATCCACTCCCTCTCGGCCCTCAACCTCTGGGGGCCAGACCAACCCATCCGGGACTCCAGGCCCGAAATCTCCAAATGTTCTCTCCCATGTTCCCGAAAGTGGGTGTATAGGGCATGGGGCCTCCGGTCTATTGCATATAGATGTTGTTTAAGGCGGAGGTGGAGTGTGTTTTTTGTCTGTCCAATATTTTTTTTTTGCAAGCCGCACAGCGAATAGCGTACACCAGATTCACCGACTCTAAGTGGAAGAGTTGGCGAATCGGGGCCCCGAGACTCGCGTGCGGGTTGAAGAGGAACTTGGAAGTTCGAAAGTGAGGGTTCCTGGTTGCTGGCCTTCCACCCTGGAGTGAGGCATGGACCAAAAGGTCCTTTAGGTTTGTGTTCCTCCGGAATGCTATGATGGTTTTTTCATTTTGCAATGGCTCGATGGCCTGACGGAGTCCCTGAAAGTGTTTCCGTATGGCACTGCCCATGCTCAAAGAGGCTGGTGTGAAGGTTGTAACGAAGGGGACCAGGGAAGGACCTGGTTGCGCTCCCCCAGGCGGTCGGCCCAGTCCCTCTAGGCTCTGGACCTCCGTCCTGATGGAGCGCAAGAAGGTCCTGCTGTATCCCCTTGTCCTCAGGACTCTGAAGAGGATCTTGGTGGCTGTCTGCACATCCTCGATCCTCGTACAGATTCTGCTGAATCTCAATAACTGGGACTTCACTATTCCTCTGTATGTATGCCTCGGGTGATAGCTTGTCCTGTGGAGCAGGGCGTGAGTGTCGGTGGGTTTAAAAAACACTTTGGTGGCCAAGCCTTCCTTTCCCGGGTCCGTACCTACTATAAATATCTTAAAAACCTCAGTGTCCAAAAATTCGATTCGTTCTGGCTGCAGGTTGTCCTTTACTGAGACACGTGGATGATGCTGGTTCAGAATCTGGACAAACTGGCGGAACTCCGTCGCCGAGTGAGTCCAGACTCTGAACACATCATCCAAGTATCTCAGGTAGACGAGCGGTTTCCTGGGGCACTTGGGCAGCACCGTAAGCTCCCAGTCCGCCATGTAGATATTAATTAATTAATTATATTTATTATATTTATTTTACTTATTTAATTTATTTATTTCATTCATTATATTCATTTATTTATTGTACTTATTTTAATTATTATATTTATTTTATTTATTTATTTTATTTATTCATTTCATTTATTATATTCATTTATTTATTTTACTTATTTATTTGTATTTTATCCTAGTTAACTAGAAATTAATATAACCCACAAGCCTCCAAAAGAACAAAGGCACTGGTAATGGTACTCCTGGTTTACTGGGATGGGGTTCGATTCCCTGAAGTGTCCGGCTACTTTTTTGGCATAAACGTGGTTTAATATTTTCATTGTCACTGTTTCTGAAAATAGTGTTTAACGCTTCCTACATTCACTAATAAGTGAAATCCTCCAAAGTTTGACTGAATGAAACAATCACACGTTATCGAGCATGAAGGTTTTGTTTGTTAAACGTGTTGATTAATAACTCAATGGAGTAAAAAGTACTCCGGTGAAGTCAAAGAACCTCAAAGCTGTACACTACTTGAATAAATGTTTGTATACTTCCCACAGCTGTTGCTGCTTTTACTTAAAGTAGAAACATCTGGAACTTCTTCCAGCTCTGAAACTAAACTAAAAGTACCTTGTGTCTGATGTATTTCACGTTTACTTCCACAGACTCATCCCAGGCTGCAGAGGGCCCCCTCACACCAGATACCACAGGAGGCCCACGCTGTAGATGTTGCCTCTTTGCCTCTTTGCCTCTTTGCCCCCGGTGGTCCATGTGGTCCATTACACAACCGCGAACGAGACATGAGACACTCCTTCCTGTGATTGTCTGGTCTTCCTGATGCTCACGAGGACCGAAGCCCTCGGTTCCCTCTCGTCGTATTCGGCTGTAGATTAAGGATTAAAGCCACTATTCCCCTGGGATGTGTTCCCATAGCGACGTGCGTGAATACACAGTTTATTATTGTGTGTGAGCCTTCATGCTCGACTATTTTAACCACGTGGGAATAAACGATTAAAAAAACAAACGTTTGACCTTTGACCTTTAACAACCGCACTATTTACAATATTTTAAAGTATTCGTAATGTTACCACTTTTAGAGGCAGCGTCTGGAAACCACTGCAGAGGTCATGGGAACGGGGCCGGGGGCGAGGGAACGGCGGTCCAGAACTTAACGGACCGCTTCTGCTTTTAGTTCCCCGTTTTCACGTCTCAGACTCCATCAGGTTCATCACCGAGTCGTTTGTTTGTTTGTTTGTTTGTTTGTGTCCGGCCTTTTTCTGGCGATGTAAAAATAGACAGAAATAGCGGAATTTAAATTTGAATCCTCGTCATTTTGACTCCGTTCAGAGTGTTTCATTTCTACTCGAGGTAAGAGTCGAGGCAGCATTATTGGAAATAAAAAAGGAGATGCAGATGTTTTGGTGATAACTGGAGGAAAAGTCCATAAATGAATACGTAATTTTAAAAAATGCAAATTCTGGTTTCAGGCCCAGACTGTTTGTATGAGGCGGCCCAGCTTCAGAATCGACCCACACCTCTATGATGGGTGGGGCAGACCAAGTGCACTATGATGGGGGTGGGGGGGACTAAAGCTTCCAGATCACTGCTATATACTCTGTTTCGCTGCTCCGTGACGTCACGACTACGAGCGACGTCACCGCATCAAAGCGCAGACTGTTTCCATGGTGACTCAGTGACGTCACGGAGAATGTCTTGTCCGCGAGCGCGCGATTACAGTTTTTCTCGATTGCTTAAACACATTTTTTGAAAGCATGCCTCGTTTTCTCAAAACTCTAAACACAAATCCCAAAACCACTCACACAAAATGCAAAACCCTTTATATCTCCTGCAAAATGCAACTTTGCTTTCAAAACAGTGTTATGTCACCTCAAAAGGGTATTTTGTTTTCAAATGACAAACACAGCCCATTATATGAGTAGACATTCTAAGCATCGATTGAACACTGATGTGCTCAATGGAAAACACTATGAAATGGGAAAACACCAGCATGAAGGCCTTATCAGAAGCATTATGCCTTTTCATTTCCAGTGTTACTGTATGCTTTCTCCTGTTGTAAAATATTGTGAATGTATAATGTTTTAACTCAAAATATAAAACAGCACACAAATATACAACTAAAATGTTTCTTTCTTTTTTCTAATTTTTTCACAGAACAAACAATAGAAAATAGACCACTACAGTCAACAAAAAAAGAAAGAAAAGTGTAAATAAAAAAGGACAAAAAAATACTCCTCTGCCTCTCTGGTCTCCTCTACCTTCCATGTTTTCATCCATTCTTCTTCAAATCAGGAGGTCACCTGTGGCCCATATATTGCTAAAGCCTTGATTCCAAATTGCACAACAGCCGTGGAAATGGAAGTTTTGCCAATTGAATAGCAGTGTGTTCTGTCTGAACACAAGGAGGTTTTGGCATTGATGAAGTGTGCAAAGTAGAGAGGATGGTGTTTAGTGTTTTGAAGAAAGTGTGGTTAACAATTGAAATCTGTGTCTAAAGCAGATAATTGTGCTTATAGTTTAGCAGAATTGGTTTAGGGACTTGGCACATGAGTTACAGGTTGTGGTTATTGTGTTCTAAGTTCCAGTTTTTGTGTGGAATCAATCGAGAAAAACTGTAACATCCGCCAGCTAAATCTGCCAGTAGGTGGCGCTTTGAATCTGTGAACATAGTCATGCATCATGTGTCCCTTCGTGAAGGGTAGACCACTTCATGTAAATTCAATGTAAAAAAAAAAAATGATGAAAAAAGGCGGTCACATTATTTTGGGCACGACGAGGGAGTGAATGTGCACCGTTGATCAGGGGGGCGTAGCCGGAGCGTAGTTCAGCACAGATGTGACATTTTCTCAGGGATTTTGTTCTTTATTTAATGTTTGTTCATTGTTGCGATCGTTGTTCTGTTTATTTGAAAGAAATTCAGTCTTGCAGGGCAAAATAGCATTTGAAAGTTGAAATTCCGTTTTCGTGCAAAATCGTTTTTAAATGTATTTTTTTGGGTGGGGCGGGGGGGGGGGGCGCCACGAGTGAAGCTCGCCTAGGGCGCCAAATGTGCTAGGGCCGCCCTTGCTGACGTTAGTTATGTTTAGAGAATAGAGAGAGGGAGAGAGAGAAGAGAAAGAAGAGAGAGAAGAGAGAGAAAAGAGAGAGAAGAGAGAGAGAGAGAGAGAGAGAGAGAGAGAGGGAGAGAGAAGAGAGAGGAGAGAGAGAAGAGAGAGAGAGAATTCTTATTCCGTTCTATTTAACAGGGGCTAGTCTAGGATTTGCGTGGCCAGACTGAAAAAAAAATCATACGGCCTCTATTGTTCAGAGGGCCGGGTCAAATGTGAAGGCGGGCCGGAGTTTGAGGACCACTGCTCTTGGCTGTTGATGTCTATCAAGATCGCTCATTTTGAAAATGACGTAAGAGGGCAAAACGGATCCGTATCAGACCAGCGAGGAGGGCAATACGTGGCTGGCATGACGACCCATGAGCCAATCAGAACGCTTGTACTGTTGTTGCTATATAATAATTCATCTTTATTCATAAAGAAAATGTAAGCTAGTGGTCTGATGCTGCCAGAGGAAACACAGGTCGAGGATGTATTGCATCATCAGTGTATTGCTGCTAATGCTTCAACTCTGTCAGAATTTTTTTTTAGCATTGGGTGCCCTTTTTTTTGGTTTGAGCACCTGCCCCCCAAAATGTCTGTGCACGTGCCTGATAACGAGGCACAATAGTCCTAAGGCACGAGTCTAAAGAGATAATATGGCCCTGAAGCTGAGAATTGAAGTTCGATTAAAACAAAAATCTTCATATCTCTTCCCGTTACTCATGTGGACGAACGGTTTTGGTGTTTAAAATTGGTTTACCAAAGATCTTGCGTTCACAAAAGCAGTGAAATATATGAATAAAATGGGACATACATGTAAGAAAATGTCTAAAACTGACTGAATGAGGTGAAATATGCTAAATATATCGACATTGAGGTGAGCTCCAGGGAGCCCGTTGGCGTGCGGGCGGGCGGGCCTTGTTTTGCCCAGATTCACTCCGGCGTGGAGTGACTCAGCAGATGGAAAATATGGCAAGAATTCCCCGCAGTAGGCACAACGGCGTTCTCGGCTAAGCCCTCTGTTGTTCGCCTTGTTTGTGGCGGTCGGGGATCGTCCGGTTAAAACGCCGCCGCTCTTCACTTACACGGCTTTCCTGGAAAAGCTGGACATGTCTGGCATAGCTTCCCGCAAGAGGCTTTTGTCCACGAGATTAAAAAGGACAGTGGAGAAGAATCACAACACGCTTCCCCCCCCCCTCACACACACACACACACACACACCCCTGAAACACGCCTGCAGAAAGCCGTCAGACCGCTTCTCTTCTGGGTTTTTCTTTTTCTTCTGTTGTTTTAAAACTGCAAAGAATCTGTATTTCGTATGGACACCAGAGGCAGCCGCAGAGCAGTCGTACGACCTTTGACACGAGCAGTTATACGCTGCTCCGGAGTCGGTGGAGGAGACCAGAGCAGAGCAAACAATTAGAGAGAAGATCGGATATCTTCGTGGCCACACAGCTCCACGTTATGTCGCTCCACACCGGCTCCTCAACTTCATCAGGCCTGAATGTGTCAAAAGTGTGTTTGACTTACAGGTGGTTGAGAGATTAATTCTGCTTTAAAATATATTTTATACCCTCCTTCAATCTCTTTAAAAAAAATTATTTGCAGATATATATAAAAGTCAGGATCAGGAAAGCAATCAACAGGTTTTGAAGATTCGGACATTTCCTCCCATTTCTGAACTTGGAGCATCTTTTGTGTTGCACAATATTTTTTTAAACATCAGCTCGGGACACAGAGCGACTCCAGTGTTGTCTCTCTTTGTGTTTTGCATCATTGTCGCCCTGAAATTTGAATCTTCCTCTCCGTTTGCTCTCGTTCCTTTCAGCCTCTCCCTCCCTCTCTCTCTCTCTCTCTCTCTCTCTCTTAAGCAAATACCTGAGTGGTGGAGTGCTGCAGAGATTGATGTCCTTCTGGCAGCTTCCCACCTCTCACCAAGTCTGAAGTTGTCTCTCTTCTTCTTCTTCTTCTTCTTCTTCTTCTTCTTCTTCTTCTTCTTCTTCTTCTTCTTCTCGGTGGGTTCATGTTCCTGATGGAGTTCACTGGGCTCCTGGGGGGTGGGGTGTGTGTGTGTGTGTGTGTGTGTGTGTGTGTGGGGGGTCGTTGCCTTGAAATCAAATCTATCTCAAAGTGTGCAGAGAGTTGCTGTGGCTGTCACGGTTTGGCAATAATTGGATCGATTCGTTGATCGTTCTTTAAACAAGTTTGTTTGGAAGAACTTGAAAGTGACTTTGACTGCCGGCGCCAAGAAAGAAACAGAAGCCTCCCCCGAAAAAAAATGTAAAAAAAGCCGAGATGAAGTTCAACACAACAAGGGCCGGAGCACGTCCACCGAGATAAGGAAACATAAACACGCAGTGTACGAAAAGTCAGGAGGGGAAACCGTCTGACAAGAGAAGCATAAATATACAATAACGAGCGGCGGCGTGGGAAAGGGTCGCCGTGGGAACTGGGCCTCGTTTTATTTTGTCAATGAATTTGAGACTCCGGTACAACAGAGGTTTTTTTTAGGGGTTCCCACCCAGACCAATAGGCGGAGTGAGCGGTGTCACATCCATTTCTTCATTGTTCTCCAGTTTCCTCTCTGGACCCCCCCCCACACACACTCACACACACACACACACACACCTTCTTCTGCTGCTCACGCTGCTCGCCGGCCGAGGCCGCGGTGACACGCCGGGTTCCCACGGTCTCTCGTGCCCTTCCTCCAGAGCGACGGCTCGACAGGAAGACGGCGTGCAACCGGGCCGCCGAGGGCTTGTGTCTGACTCGGGCCTCCAGGCTCCGACGGCTTTCTATTGTCTTCACATGGGAATTATTATATAATAATTATAATTATATAATTGGCCTCCTCCGGAGATAACTAGTGAATGTGAGTTTGGAGTAAACTCGTGAGATGTGTGTGTGTGTGTGTGTGTGTGTGTGTCGCTTCCTCTCTAATTCCATCGCACAGTGGTTACCAACGAGGGGGTCAAGGACAAGGTCATGATCCTATTTATGGTCCCCAGAGGATGAAACCTACCAGCTCATCGCCTGGTTTTTCTCATAGCGCCTCATGACATTTTCCATGCCGACTACAAACTATTCATATACTCTCCTCAATATTGATTGAATGTGTTTATGTAACTGTGTAATGACTCCTTCTGGTCACATGACGTCTATTCTTCTGTCCATCCTGGGGAGGGATCCTCCTCTGTTGCTCTCCTGAAGGGTTCTTCATTTGTTTTCCCCCGTGAAAGGGTTTAAAATATTTTTTGGGGAGTTTTTCCTGATCCGATGTGAGGTCAAAGGTCAGGGATGTAAAGGATGTGTACGGATTTTAAAGCCCGCTGAGGCAAATTCGTAATTTGTGATATTGGGCTGTATAAAATGAACTGAATTGAATTTAAATGTTTGTTTTTTTGTATATTACCGTGACTTTTGTTTCTCCTCCGGGTCTTAAAGGTGTCTTAAACTTGCATTCTCTCTAGTGGCCACCAGGGGGCAACTCCTCTGGTTGCAAAAGAAGACGTCAGATTGTATAGAAGAGAAAATTACTCTTCTATTAACTTGATGTATGCCCTCAGTAATACACATAGTAAACAAGAGTTCATGGTCTCTAGATTCAAGTCTTCTTCACTACAGCATGATGTTCATTTCTTAAATTATCGTCCCATTAAGAGTTAAATAGACCGCTAGAGAGGCACTTCCGTATCTCTAGACTCCTCGTCTTGTTTTCTGAAATATTGGATGGTTTTACCTCTCCGGGCCTCCAAACAAACTTCAAATAAAATCTAAAAAGACATTTACTTTACAGTTTCATTGTTAGAGTGCATTGACACATACAACTGATTACAAGGAGCCATTAAAAGCCATTATTTTACTTTGAATAGTCACGAGCCAGACAGGTTGTAGCGCTAAACAAATATTATATAATACCAGAATTATTACTAATTTGATATTTGGACTACTTTTAACCTGCAGACTCAATAACGAGCTATTGTGTGTGCTTCCTTGCAGCTCATATTATAATTGAACCAACAAAACTTCAATCATATTCCACTTTTTTGTTCTACGATTCAATCTAAAATCCCTCCGACCCTCATCTCGTCTCTCTCGTCTCAGCCTCAGGGTTTAAAACAAAAGTGTAGTTAATAAGTAAGCTCTCTTTACGGCGGCCCCGTAGAGGCCAGCTGGCCTTAGTGCTCCGCAAACTCAGTCCGGGCCACTCGGCTAATCGAAGTCGCAGCATATATCTGGTGGACGCGTGATAAAAGCGTGGGTACCGGGCACGCCGCTAAGTGCTCCGCTATCCGGGCCGTAAAAGTGCTGCTGCATTCCTGCTGGACCGGTGTAGCCGGGTAGCAGCAGCTGCACCGGGTTACGAGGACTTCACCGGCGTTGTGTAAGAGCTAAAATATTCATTCTTACTGTCCGGTCCTTGGGCTTTTCAGGCAAGATTTTCAAGTCATGTTGAAATGTGCTGCGATAGAAATAGAGGAGGGCTGTATGTACGCATGGAAGAGTAAAAGTAGGGCGTATGTCAATATTTATGGGGAATCGAGTCTCCAGTCGGCCTTCTGAGAGATTACCCACTCACACAGCTCCATCGAGTATTTCTGGGGTGATCTTAAAAACACAGTAGTCTCTCAAACCAAGACAAACTACGCTATTATTCTATGCTACTGTTTTTTAAAATGACCTTCCATTGTCCAGGTTTCATTAGTTTAGATTTGAGATACACTAAAGTTCAGGGGCGTTTGTAGGATTCAAAGAGAGGGGGGGCTAAGCCCCATGGGGACGGGCAATTCTGGTTGTGTCTGTGCAATGTTTTTTGGGGGGGCCTCGGATATCCATTCGTTCTGACAGTTCATAGATTGGTGTCATCAGAAAGTGATTCTGTTCTGTAGTTTTGCTCGAGTTCAGTATCCGAGAACACACGAGACAGACTTTCAGGCTCAAAGTGATGTGTTATGCTCATGTGGACACTATCACTGAGATAAAGATGAACTAGTTCAGTGTCAAATATACCATTCAATTGAAAAAATGGAATAATAATATATATTAATGCAAAGAGTAGAAAGATATTGATGGTTATTACCTTCGCATTGAAAATGCGGAAGGTTATGTTTTGATCGCTGTGTATTTATTTATTTATTTATTTGTATGCGTGTTATTCGCGTAACAAAAAAAGTTGTAAACCGAATCGCATGAAATTTGGTGGGATGATTGGTTATTATCCGGGGACCATTTGATTAGATTTTGGGATTGATCGGGTCAAAGGTCAAGGTCATGAAAAAGGTCAACATCTTCTTGAATCGCATGAAATTTGGTGGGATGATTGGTTATTATCCGGGGACCATTTGATTAGATTTTGGGATCGATTGGGTCAAAGGTCAAGGTCATGAAAAGGTCAACATCTTCTTTTTACCATAGCACGGTCAATTTATATCCAATTGGCATGCAACTAATGCCAACATGTTCATAATTCAATGCCCAATCTTGTGATATGCGAAGGTATGCGCTCTACCGAGTGCCCATTCTAGTTTCTTATGTTTCGAATTTGCTCGCTCACTGGAGACTTAGTTTCCTTTTCATTTGCCTCTTGTAAACCTAAATGTAATCAGGTGAGCTGAATCCCCCCTGAAACAGGCCTGACGACGCCCCTGCTGAAGTTTGTATTCCACCCCAGTTTGTTTCGCAATTTGGCAAAAATGTCAAAATAATCTTTGAGCATATTTATGTAGTCTGAGAGCGAGTTTAGACTTCTGCAGCTCCGAATGCAGTTCAAACACATTTTCCACACTACACAAGGAAGATGATCGGGAGAGAAACTTGCGGTAAAGCGAGAAATCGTCTCCAATCATGTTCACGTCTTAGGCGACACGTCGCTGAGAGATAACGTACTCTGACTAATTACCGTTGCAGTTGCCCGAGATAAGACGTCGTCTGAAGATCGAGTCAGCTGCAGAACACCTGGAGGCAGTGAGGAGGTAGTGAGGAGGCAGTGAGGAGGTAGTGAGGAGGCAGTGAGGAGGCAGGGAGGAGGCAGTGAGGAGGTAGTGAGGAGGCAGTGAGGAGGCCGGAGCTGCTGCAGGGCTGCATCACAGTGAGAGCTGTAGCGCGTGTGGAGAGTTTTGTCACGTGAAGCCAACTTCCTGAGGGAAAACAAGGCGACTCTCCCACTACTTCACGAGTTTCCCCTCCAGTTTCGCCTCCTTGAGATGCACCGACTTATCCCCCCCCCCCCCAAAATAGGAATGATAATACACTAAATCAGTGGTTCTCAAATAGGGGTGTACATGAGATTTTTCTAAATCTAATTAAAATTAATAACCATTAAAAAATCCAAGCTCTTTATCCAAAACTCTTCTTCCAAACTCTTCATCCAAACTCTTCATCCAAAACACTTCATCAAAAACTCTTCATCCAAACTCTTCATCCAAAACTCTTCATCCAAAACTCTTTATCCAAAACTCTTCATCCAAACTCTTCATCCAAAACTCTTTATCAAACTCTTTATCCAAAACTCTTTATCCAAAACTCTTCATCCAAACTCTTCATCTAAAACTCTTCATCCAAAACCCTTCATCCAAAACTCTTTATCCAAAACTCTTCATCCAAACTCTTCATCCAAAACTCTTCATCCAAAACTCTTCATCCAAAACTCTTTATCCAAAACTCTTTATCCAAAACTCTTCATCCAAAACTCTTCATCCAAAACACTTCATCCAAAACTCTTCATCCAAAAACACTTCATCCAAACTCTTCATCCAAAACTCTTCATCCAAAACTCTTCATCCAAAACTGTTTCAGAGAAGACGACCGTCCTTGTGTTTGTTGCGATTACCTGATTATGTAAATAACCTTTTTCCCCTAACTGAATATGGGACGCTACTTGAGAGGAACAATGGGAACTTTAATTAGATCAAGTCTTTGTTCAGATTGTCATCACACACACACACACACACACATTCAGAAGCCAACTCTTTTGTTTCTGTGTGCTTTGTAATGGAGATAGTTTATACAAGCATGAAACCTGAAGACGTGTATTCATAAGTTTCCCTCCGACGGTATATATGGAACACATATGTTTACTTGTTTCTACACACACAATGTACAGATCGAAATATGATCTGTTTATTGTAGCTGGTGCAACTGACTCCAAGTTAAATATTAATTTCTCTATCAGCAACTATCTACGGAGAAAAAAACAACCTGCAATGGACAAGAACTATCATCATCATCATCATCATCATCATCATTTTTTGGGAGTAATACACTTTGGTACTTTTCCAGGCGGCGACCAGGACGGGTCATGTGACCATGAATGTCGTTCCATCCTCATTCGAAGGGACTCCAAATAAAAACAATCAACAGAAACAAACAAAAAAACTGGATTTTTTTTTAGTTTTTGTTGAGTGCATTTCTCTGGACTTCATATATTTACTGAACAAGCCCACGCTGACAAGAGAACGAGCGAGACTCTGTTCTAACCATCGATCGACCGTTCTTTAAGGCCCCCTTCTTCCCCCCCGACCGAGCTCCTGCTGAATATTTCATCCTCGAGGTCGAGGCGGAGTGTCTCCTGCCGTCCACGCGATGAAACTCGAGGTCAGCGCTGTCCGAGGCGGCGGGGCTGGAAACCAGAGAGCGGCTTGTGCTTTCCAGCCGCCGTCTCATGTGCGGCGGCCCTGTGGAGGTCACGGGGGGTCATGAGGGGGGGGGGGGGGGGACAGGACATTTATCCTGGAAACTAAAGACACTCAGTTTTCACCTGAGCTCCAGCTCGGATTGCTTTTTGTCCGCCGCTGGCTGCTGTTGGGCATCAGTCACAAAAAAATACAAAAATGTCTGCTTCAGTTACACAACAGTTGTCCTCTCATGTTGGCCAATCACGTATTTTACAATACGACGGTCACAGCTTCTCTTTATCCCTAAATCAGAGCCTTCGCGGCAACATGGATCTGTCAGTTCGATGATCCTCCGACTTTACCTCTGCCATGAGGTTACAGTTGAAGGTTTAAAAAGTAAAAAGTCTTAACGCACTCTTGGATGGATTTCCATGAAATGTTATAAACAATTATCATACCCCGGGATGAACTGTGACGAAGGTTGTCATCTCAAAGTTGTAATTGATCCGATACTTTGATTCATGAATACATTCCTGCAAAACATAATGACGTTCCTAATCAGCCGTTTATTTCAGTTTGGTTTCCAGTTAGTCGAACTGAAGTCCACATTTAATTATATTAAACATTTACGTCCACGACAAGAAGGTTTTTAAGATGGTGGCTACCAACACCGATCAAATAACGCAGTCGGTGTCACGGAGCGTCGGTTCATGCACAGCTCTTCATTCTTTGGAAATGTCACAAATGTTCGGCTCTAATCTAAATTAATGCGTTAATGCAACAAACACACACACAGTTTTATTAGACAACCTGTAAAACCTCGTTCCACGTAACTGTATCGCCAAGTTCCTGCAGAACTCAGAGTTCGAGGCAGAAAGAGAAGCAGGAAACACCTCAGCACATTTTTTGCTTGTTTTACGGCATCTTGTTGGGGAAATCACGACCGTTGCGTTATATGAAATAAACCTGCTGTGGTCCCCCTTTTTTATACGGGATTTAAATGCAAACCTGAGTCGAGGATGGCTTCCAGTTTTCTGCAAAGTGACCTTCAACTCAATGTCGATGGACTAGAAGCGGACCTGATTTTACTATCAAACTAGAATGGGCACTCGGTAGAGCGCATACCTTCGCATATCACAAGATTGGGCATTGAATTATGAACATTTTGGCATTAGTTGCATGCCAATTGGATAAAAATAAGATTTTGACCTTTTCATGACCTTGACATTGACCTTTGACCCGATCGATCCCAAAATCTAATCAAATGGTCCCCGGATAATAACCAATCATCCCACCAAATTTCATGCGATTCGGTTTAATACTTTTTGAGTTATGCGAGTAACACGCATACAAATAAATAAATAAATAAATACACAGCGATCAAAACATAACCTTCCGCATTTTCAATGCGAAGGTAATTAGGTCGAGGGTAGAATGGACACTCCTGCTGTCATCCACTGGTCTCAGTCACTGTCACCTTAGGGTGCTGTTCCATGGTGGCCTCTAGGGGGGCAGTGACCCTCCCGAGTCGCCTGCAAGATGGCCCTTCAACATCAGTGCTGTGATGTGCCGGATCGAGTAGCTCGGCTGCTATCTCGTTACTCATCTGCTAATCTGTTTGGCACGGGGGTTCTTTTCCGTTGCTCCTTACATAACTGCCTCTATGCTCAGACTCAAGCCGAGACAGAAGAAAAGGACACTGTCGTTTCCTCGAGGAAGCCACTTAAGCTTCTCTTATCCCTCTCCCTAGTTCACGTTGTTCCCTCACGCAGGTTTTTCTCCAGATGGGTCAGAGGTCAATCATTGTGCGGATTCCAAAATTCAGACCCTTAAATCTGCTGAGACTGTGATTACACATCGTTTTTTTACAAGACATGTTAAGTCATCACAATCCAAAAACACCAATAACAACCGTTACATTACTTGAGAATGTGATAACCTATAACTCCATGAAATTGTCTACTGAGAGCTTAAAAACTGTTATCCGTTTCCCATCGGCCTCTATTTGAGATGTTTCGTTACATTAGGAGCACAATTCTTACCTAAAGAATAACAAAAATCTCCAATGAAGCATTAGTTTAATTTTGAGGGATTTGCTCGCTAAAAGATTCAGAAGTAAGATGAAAGGCTTTATTTTAGGGGCTGAAGGCCAGGCTACAGTGTGCTACATGTGACATATGTTCGGTGAATGGTCCGGCTGTACTCGTACCACACTGCAGGATTCATCAAAAAAATCTAGGAAATGCTTACAAAAGATATGTTTGTATGCAGAAGACCTCAATCTGGCCACAAGGTAATCCTACAGGGCTCTGATTTAGAGACAAAAACTGGAGACGTAGGTTCTACCATGGCAAAAATATAAATACTCTTTTATTATGCATTAGTCAAGGATACCAAACAACAATATCACTGCTTCCTAAATATTTCAACAGTAATAATAAAGATTTTTTGTATTCAAGACAAAACATCTGTCCATTTTAAAGTCAAGACGACTTGGCTGTACATAATCGTACATAATAGAATAAAACACGATGTGCATTACATAAAGATAACATGACGAGTGCTTGTTTATTTTTATATACTGAGGTGCAAGGCCAATGCTTTGTATACAAGTATTACAAATCAAATTCCATAAATATTATACGATATGCTCGTTAAGCTTAATTTACACCAGAAGTACAAAGTACATCAAACTTAACTTAAGCTTTAAAATAAATTGACTGTTTTAAAACTTAACTGAAATAAGTTATAGTAGCCTATATTATGTAAATTAAAAAAATGAGAATATCGTTTTTTTCATTTATTAATAAAAAGAATACATATATTTTTAATCATATTTTTTAAACATATTTACATAATTTTTGTGTTCATATATAACTATATATATATATATATATACATAATTTATTTATTTATTTACATTTATTTTATTTTACTGGAGTAGATGCACTGCACTACTTTCCATCCCACATGTAAGACTTTTCTAGGAATACTACAGTAATGTAATTAATACTAGCATTATGTGTGATAAAGGCACAGTACACCTACGGTGAAAAATAATCATCATATATGTGAATATTTTGTACTATTACGTGTTTTAGGTTTAAGGTTTCAACCGCGTGACGCTAGCTTGTTTACCTTCTCCCGGAGGCTCCTCAAAAAAACAGACCGGATTACCCATGATGCTTTGCTGCAAGCTATAAAAGCCCTCTTCCGGCCGTTGGGACCGCAGAGGAGCGTCTGAGACTCGCCTCGCAATTACAACCGCGCTTCAGATAGTCTTTATATATTTTTATTTTACCGCAATAGAGGGTTTTCCTCTTTTATTTACGGATGGTGAACTTGTCTGTCGAGTTTTTATCGAATAGTAATTGTTTTAGTTGTCAAAAAGGAGCCAAAGACCCGTGTTTCCTCGAAGCTATCATGCTGAACACAGAGGAAAGGTAGGAGACTGCTGGGGTTCTTCTAGAAACGGGGGGGTGGTCAGTTCTAATTAGTGCAGCTGAGGAGTTTGTTTAAATAGTTCTTCTTTAATTTGATATTACTCGCAAAATGGCAGGAAAACACCGACGGAGAAGCGGTGGAGGAGGAAGTGTTCATGCCTCTTACGTTGCTGTATTCAAGGTCTACAGAATACTTCCTGAATCAAACATTAAGTAAATAAGTATTGGCAGAATACTCATGCAGAATAGCCCATTTCTGAATAATATACTATTGACATTTGTCATTTTAATTACTCTATATACTGCTGGTGCTGGGTAGCTTGACCTATATACTATTATTATAATATACAACTATTAGTTGACTTGTATAAATACTAATTAGCATAATATGTAAAGTATCTTTAATTAGCATTTAAGTATGGTGTGCATACAGGGCACTGTAAACAGACATTATACTAAAGTGATGTACATTATTACTAGGGTCTCTGGTCTTCAAACTACACAACAACAAAATATTTTAAATCCCTATTCAAATGCATTTTATTTTTATTTTTTATCCCAAGTATGAAACTTTTTAAGTATAATTCTTTCTTCCGGGAACCTGTTTCTTATCTGTTCACACCGTGTAAGAGGCAGGGGTGTGACCAATTCTCATGTTCACTATTTGTCAATCTTTTGATCGCTGCAGTTAAATTAATGATTATCAAATAGTTTAAAGACATTTAAAAAGATGCCAAATAAAGAGGGTTGCAGATGCTTCCATTTCAGTAACTGGCAAATGATAAATAACTTGTAAACTTATCAAGACATCAACTCATTGTTTCCACACTATAAAGACATTTAATTGGAGAAAATCCACTTTATGAGTCTAGCTGAATTGATTAAAACCCTTTTTTTCATATTTCATGTTGTGCATTCTGCAGCCCTTCTGTGGCGTGGTGACCTTGTCTCGTTTCTGACTGCATGTTCCTGCTGCGTCGACATAAAGCTCTGATGGGGACTTGGCGGAGGCCTTGTTGTTGTTGTCCTGTGGGTTTCATCATCTGACGCGTTGATGCTGTGAGCCGGAGCGGGGACCAGATTAGCTCTCACACGGTTATGGCCATGTCAGCTGAAGGCATCAACTGGCCTACATCAGCCTGGTTGCATAACCTCCCTCCCCTCATGGTTCATTTATCAAGTGTGTGTGTGTGTGTGTGTGTTCGTGTTCACTCAGAAACAGATGGATTATCTAACCTGACCTACAGGAGGGTGTTGGATAACTAAGTGCTCCTTTTTTAAAATTGACTGGCAGACTTACCGGCCGCGGCTGCTGTTGAATCTTCCCGTAACTAAACCAAAACATTAACTGTGCCGCCCGTTTTTTTATTATTTTTAATTCTGGGACGTCAAATCTCGGCGATGACTGATGAACTCGGGCGCGGCGGTGAAGACGGACCCGGAGGCACGCGGTTGAGTAACGACTCGCAGGCCGGCTCGAAATCGACACACTGCGTTTTGCACTCGAGGAGCGTCTCCACGAAGCTCGTCTTCATCGGTTTGCTTCGTGCAACGGCGGAGAGTGAAAAGTGCAGCTGCCACAAAGTTTGTTTTGTTTTTGTCCGGCCAACATAAAAAAACAACAACAATTGGAATTGATTTGGACAAAAACAAGACATAGAAAGACATCAGCGTGACTCAGGAGTTAATCTGTGGATCAAGAACAATAATTGCACGAGTAGTCGCAGCACTCAGAAACTAAAAACCAGTTGGCACAAGTTTATGGCAATAAAAATATGAATAAAGGAGTGCTGGTTTATTTCCCCCCCGATCGTCTTTATTACCTTCGCATTGAAAATGCGGAAGGTTATGTTTTGATCGCCATTTATTTATTTGTATGCGTGTTACACGCATAACTCAAAAAGTATTAAACCGAATCGCATGAAATTTGGTGGGATGATTGGTTATTATCCGGGGACCATTTGATTAGATTTTGGGATCGATTGGGTCAAAGGTCAAGGTCATGGAAAGGTAAAAATCATCTTTTTACCATAGCACGGTCAATTTGTATCCAATTGGCATGCAACTAATGCCAAAATGTTCATAATTCAATGCCCAATCTTGTGATATGCGAAGGTATGCGCTCTACCAAGTGCCCATTCTAGTTGATTGACTGTTTTGGCGCCAATCAATTTATGATTCAGAAGTTGACAAAGTGGAACAATTGTTATTGACTTATTCCTGTCACTTTGATTCTTTGCTTATTCTGAATTCGGACAAAGAGAAACCACCGTGTAGTTTCCAGGCGTCGTCGTTGTTGTTGTTGTTGGCAGCTCCTGGTTTCACCCGCAGGATTATTTAAGAATGCCAGACGTTTAATTCCCTTCACCACCCCGTGCAAATATGCCAGCGCAGAACGCCCTCTTCTAAGCCGTTGGTACCGGCTGGATGAGCCGGTTCTCTCAGGCCGTCGCCACGCAGCGCTGGCGAGATGGAGGACCGCGCCGCTCTGCTCCCGCGGTTCGGGGATCCACCGCAGTCCTTTTTGCTTTTTGATCATCGTGAAGCAATAATAACTCTTCTACCTTCCCACAGCGGCACGTGTTTACGTCTGTTCTTTGGTTCTTTGGACCGGCTTGGATGTGTCTGTTGACCGTTTGGCTCCCGGGGTCGGAGCGACGCCTCCTCGTCGCTCGACCGCCTTTCCCGTCTCGACGCCGCGCCGCTCTCCGGCGTCCGAAGACTCTCCCGTTTCCCTTCCTGCACGCGGCGGCGCGTCGTTCACGGCTCCGACCCAAACCCTTTTATTCTGCGGGCTCGCGCGTTTGTTTATGTTGACGTCGAGCCCTTTATCCATAACTCAGCTGGTAATTATAGCGTTAGGAGATTGTTTGGTGCGTTTAAGTCTTCTTGGAGAATCTGCCAGAGCACTTCCTGTTTTGATTGGTTGTGTTTCTTTCTGCCTCGGCGCTCTGCCAACTCGGATCATTAAATCCTCCCGAGCGCATCGACGCAGCCCGGGCCCCGACCGCCTGCCAACACGTCACCCGGAATCCAGTTTTAAGGGCGACCTCGTGACCTATTGGGGGGGATTTAATGCTGCAGCTCTGCAACTGGAGTCGCTTCATTTCGAGGGGGGGGGCTGAAATGTCATAAGACGAAAGTCTTGCCTTTCAAAACCGAGCTGGCGTCTCCTTCAAGGACGGGCCCTCCCGTCTGGTTCTGGATGGCCAGATGGAAGAAAGAGGAGCGGGTCTGATCTCTTCCTCCGTCTGCCTCCTACCCGTCGTCTTCGACACAGTCTTCGTCACTTTTGTAAACGAATGAGGAGGAACCTGTGGCCGTCTCCAGCGTGTTCGGAGGAGGCGTTGAAGTGACTCGCTGCTGCCATCCATGTGACGACGCTGTACAACACGGGGTGCATTTTAGTTTCACAAGTTGTTTTATTAAGTTAATTTCTTTGTATTTTACACACACAACTTGCTTCTAGGTTCATGCGCTTATCATATCAAATCGTATTGCAGAAGTTTTCTCTGCACGGATCAGAACCTTTTGGATACGGAGGTCGGTGCCGTCGCTGCCGCAGCGAGATGAGGCCGGACGCAGCGACTCCGTGTGCCTCCGGGCTCTCACGGGGCCGAGCAGGTTGTTCGGGTTCCCGCCGCCGGCCTCCTGGGAGGCTCCTCCCCCTCCGATAAAACAACAAACGAGACGCTGCCTGGCTGCGGCGTGACTCTGATCCTTTCAATATGGACGCGCATGCAGGTCTGTCTATCTGATGCAGATGGAAGATTGTGTGAAAAAAATAAAAAATTATCTCGTCATGAAAAGGCCCAAAATATTTTAAATGAGCCCCCCCTCCCTCCTATCTGGTTTTGAGAAGTGCGACTAACTCAAAACGCCCCCAAAGCCTCTCGTGCTATTTGAAGAGGTGTTTGCAGATCATGCGCTTCTTTACGTCGCATACCTCGCGGCTCACGCGCAGCAGCCCCCCCCCCCCCCCTGAATGCGGTGATAAATCATCGGGCTTTAATTCAGCCTCGTTGGAGTTCAACGAGACTCGTTGGAGTTTGCCGGCGTTGTTTTTTTGTTTGTTTACGTATTATGACTCAAATTTGTATTAAATGGGGCGGGGGGGGGGGTTACAGGATTGGAGAAATGTGCCAAAATCTATCTATAACCAACGAGTCCCGACACACGAGGACCGAGTGTCGTGTTTAATAGCCCACTTTCTTTTCTCGGAAAGGATGAATCCGACAAGCCGAGACTCCTTCCTGACACTGAGAGCACAACAACAACGTGGGGAGAACCCGATGTGCTGAGGGAGCGGATTAAAACACTCTTTATTTACAATAGCTGAGGACATTACAATGAATTTTTGGGGAGTATTCCGTTTTTCATTCCTCAAATGGATATATTCAAACGTAAAGTCCTCTCAAAAATAATTGTGATTCTCCCCAGTTGTTCCGTAAGGTGAATACAAATACTCTCAATATATTGATAACAGAGACGTGACTTAAGGACGTTTTTGGGTGTGAGGCGACAATCGGAGCAGCTTTAAGTCATCATGACATGTATTGTGCAATGTTCTGATCCGTTGTGTACTTGTGTGTGTGTGTGTAGATGCATGTCTAACCCGTTCATCTTCCTCCTCCTCTCAGTTCCTGGCTGTCGGGGTCCCGGCTGCCCGGCTCCCTCCCTCAGGCCCCAGGGCCTCTGTGGTGTTCCTGATGCCCCTCACCCACAACTAAAGATCCCGAGTGGGCGAGGGGCGGTCAGGGATCACTCTCTCGGCGTGCTGCTACACAAGGTGACATAACTCGCGACGGAGAGACACGACACAGTGCTTCATCCCTCAGCTTCAGTCCAACTCCACAACTTAATAATCGGTTGTCTCCTCGTATTCTAAAGCTCACCAGAAACACCTGCAGCGTGTTTTTATGAATGAATTTGATCATTTGCCTAGTTTTACATTACGGAGGAAAGAGTATTTACTTGGGGGGAACATCCGAAAGTAAAGTGCGTTGTCCTCTCTAGTGTGTGAGACAGGCTGTCCCCGGGGATTAGAGCTTTAGGATCAGACGGAGCTGTCATTCTGACCTCGTCTGTCCTCGGCGAGCCACAAAAACATTCCAGACTTTTTACTGTTTTTATCAGAGTCCATCACCGACTCATGATCTCTCCCTCTCACCTCCTCCTGTGCACTGATGCAACTTAGTGTAAGTTGGTCTCCTCCAGTGTTTACACACACACACACACACACACACACACACCTACTCGAGAGTTCACGGCGGAAGACGTCGGCTCCAAATATTAGCGATCGAATTAATTATCAAAACGCTAACGATGTTCATCGTCACGAGTCCGACTGAATATGTGAAGAGCAACCAGCAGCTGTGAGTTGATGAAGAGGGAAGTGGTCTGCGGTGGCCGGCTCGAGACGCCGTGACCACTTCCTGTTTGAGGACTTAGTCTGAGAAGCGGAGCGCTGTCGTTTCTCTTTGTGGGCCGTGAAGCTTCCTGAGGATGTGAAGAGCAAAACATGTCTGAGTTTTGAGGAGGAGAGAAAATGCAGAACATTCACTCCCAATTAAAGCGTGACCAGTGGCGTGACCAGTGGCGTGACCAGTGGCGTGTCCAGTGGCGTGACCAGTGGCGTGTCCAGTGATGTGTCCAGTGGCGTGTCCAGTGGCGTGTCCAGTGGCGTGTCCAGTGACGTGTCCAGTGATGTGTCCAGTGGCGTGACCAGTGGCGTGTCCAGTGGCGTGACCAGTGGCGTGTCCAGTGATGTGTCCAGTGATGTGTCCAGTGGCGTGTCCAGTGGCGTGTCCAGTGGCGTGACCAGTGGCGTGTCCAGTGGCGTGTCCAGTGGCGTGTCCAGTGGCGTGACCAGTGGCGTGACCAGTGGCGTGACCAGTGGCGTGTCCAGTGGCGTGTCCAGTGGCGTGTCCAGTGGCGTGACCAGTGGCGTGTCCAGTGGCGTGTCCAGTGGCGTGTCCAGTGATGTGTCCAGTGGCGTGACCAGTGGCGTGACCAGTGGCGTGACCAGTGGCGTGACCAGTGGCGTGTCCAGTGGCGTGTCCAGTGGCGTGACCAGTGGCGTGTCCAGTGATGTGTCCAGTGGCGTGTCCAGTGGCGTGTCCAGTGGCGTGACCAGTGGCGTGTCCAGTGGCGTGTCCAGTGGCGTGACCAGTGGCGTGTCCAGTGGCGTGACCAGTGGCGTGTCCAGTGGCGTGACCAGTGGCGTGACCAGTGGCGTGTCCAGTGGCGTGACCAGTGGCGTGTCCAGTGGCGTGGCCACTGGTCACGTCGGTTCACATTTCTACGGTCCAGCAGACGATTGACTTCAGGGTCATTTTCAAAGAGAACTACAAACTGCCGACTCTCCTCCAACTCGTCTTGTTGCTGGAGTCTAAACATGAATATCTGCATGAATGAAGACAAACATCATTGACTTGAGCCCCCCCCCCCCCCCCCTCAGGATGATAAGTTGACGGTGACCCAGGCCTCTCCGGCCGGCGGGAGCCCCTCTTTTCTTCGCTTCAGCTACCAGCTGAACGAGCGCCGCTCGGCCTTCTGGGACACGGCGCTGTCGGGGGGCAGCCTCTTCCTGGAGGTCCCCGCTGGGCCGCTGGCGGAGGGCAGCAAAGAGGGGTAGGAAGGAGCTCAATGGAGACGCTAAGATAATGTCATTTATTCACTATAAAGTCATGTCAAGTTGGAGCCTTGTGTGCTAGGGGGTGGCTTTAGCTCAGTGGGGTAAGAGGGCCGTCCTTCAACCGCAAGGTCGTGGGTTCGATCCCCGCTCTCCCCATTAGCTGCAAGTCGAAGTGTCCTTGAGCAAGGCACTGAACCCCCAGTTGCTTCCCGGGCGCATCACCGCAGCCCACTGCTCCTTAATAACTAAGGATGGGTTAAATGCAGAGAACTAATTTCCCCTTGTGGATTAATAAAAGTGTATATTTAATTTAATCATCGCCTCTCTCTCTCTCTCTCCATATCCATCCTCAGGCTAACTGCTCTGCTGGGCTTTGCGGAAGAGAAGATCAAAGTCAACTTTGTGTTCCTGTGGTTCCATAAAAACAGAGAGGATCGACGTGAGAGCTCTTCTTATTTTTTTATTTGTTTTTTACGGTGCTGTAGAAATGGAAAGACCTTTTTTAAAAACTGGCTGTGCCGTCGATAATGACCGGATTAACCGGTTGTGGTAGCAGGTCGGCACAGGTTTCTATCTTTACCGTGACGGCAAGACGCCTCGTGCACCTAAGTTTATTTAATGAGCTTCGGAGCGGCTAGCTGCTTCCACTCTTTATGCTAAGCTTGGCTAACTAGGCGAAGACTAATGCAGCGCATGCCAGTCGATGTACTTTTAACAAACAATAAATAATGAATTAACATCAGAGTCAATGTGCCTCTAGTTGAGCCTCGTATCTTTATGTGTGTGTCCCCCCCCCCCCCTCCAGTGTCCATCATCAAGACGTTCCACTACATGGGCCTGGAGATGGTGAAGCCGGGTCACCCCATGGTGCCGGCGCGGCCCGATCTGGCCTTCATGGTTTACTCTCTGGACACCAGCAGCTCAGACGAGGAGTGACGAGGGCTCCTGACACCTCCCTCGCTCCGCCCCCCCCCCCCCCTCTCTGACACCAACCTTTTAAAGAACTCTTCGTCGCTGACTGGGAGGTGTCAGCTTTTTTTTCTTTTTTCATGATTTATGGGGAGTGTTTGGGACTGATGGGATTTCCATGTGATGAAGATACCCCACCCCCCCTCACACACACACACACACACGTTGTTTTTTCCAGAGGTCATAAGCTGAATAAATGTCGGTGTGAGACGGTCAGGGTCAAAGAGAAGCTCCACTTCCTGTCACTTTGCATTAACATGTACATACAATATTTGGATCAAAAACCGGATCATCCGTCGTTAAAAACCCCTCGCCGATGTTCTGAAGGCGATTCTCACCATTCTGATGAAAGTCAAAAAGCTAAATTCACTAAGATGATACAATTGAAGATGAGCGAGGCGTTTTGTTTGTGCCTGAAGAGGAGAGTGCAATGCTACGATTTTTTCTACTCTTGAGTCTTATATTGAGGAACGTGTCTATTTTTCACATAAGCGTGATCGCGTGCGGATTCGGACCCATTCGATGGGAGGGGGCGGAGCTTGTGGACGTACAACGTCAGCGCTTCAGGTGATTTACATTTATGAATTTTTCTTTTTAAAGGAATCCAGTGCAGGTTTTTATTTTAGTAAACAAAAAAACGCCAAAGAATCCATTCAGTCGGGTTTGAAATCACGCTTTCTAAAACCCCGATACGATAACCAACATTCCCCACGCCGGCTTTTCTCCCTCTGCTACGGATCGAGCGCCCCGGACGACGAGCGGTTTGGAAATGTCAATATATAAAAACAAAAGATTCTCAGAGGTATATTTTTATCTATGTATATTTCTCATGTTTTACTGCGATAGCTTTTAGGGATTTTATTTTGTTGTCTGACGTAGTTATAGCAACCATTCAATGACGATGTATACTTTTTGTTTTGTCTTGGAGGGTTGGGACAATAAAACTTGTCATCTCTATCGCCGGCGTTCCTGTTGTCTTCTTTATTGTGTTATGTATGTTTTATGGTTATCTGTCGCATGTTTTTCTTGTTTTTCTCCTGAAACAAGAAGACGAGGCAGATTAGGACTGAAGTGAGATTAGATCCCACCAAGACGACCACGGGCCTAATGGAAATGTGTGGAACAAAATGTGTTAAATGCATTTTTTCTTCAAATCTAATCTAATGTCACCTCCAGCCTGGGGGGGGTCAAAGGTTAACAATCAACGGGGACGACGACCCGAGGGCGATGAACGTCCTCCTCGGTCTTCTCCTCGCAGGCCATCGTCTCATTTTCCTAATCACGCATCTAATGGTGCTCATTTTGGGTCATGTGACACTCGGAGGTCACACAGGTGAGTTTATGTGACGTCTGAAGGTCGTTCGGCAGCACCAGAGGTTGTTCAGGGCCTTCCTGACTCTAAAGCTAGAAGATGAGAAGAGGATCGGTCTGATGTGTTTGTCTGATTATGAAATAAGTTCAATTTTCATTGATTTTGTAAATTTGGATTATGAAGAAGACTCATTTGTCTGATTACACGTGAACGCCACACACTGGCCAGTTATTTGGAGATTTTAGAGAAGTAAAAAGCTCCCTACCAAGATGATCTGTTGAGATTTAAGTTTTCCACCAGACCATCAAATAACATCGTGGTGTCGAACCTTTGGATCGACACAGAAATACAATTAATAAAAACACTATTTTGCGCAGGAATATTATTTAAAATCCAGATTAACACCATTTTTTTATTCCAGGATATAATGAAACAAAATAGAAAAAACACCAAGCAAGTGAGACACTGTACTTCACTTTATTTTTAAACTAAATTTGCAAAGATTATTCTAAAATCCAGTTTTGTCTATCAATATTGGTCGTTGAGGAAAGAATGATGAAGAAAAACATGATTTTGCATATTAGGCTACTTTCTCTAAGCTTCCTGTCTGGACTGGAACCCCTTCAACAAAGAACAACACACTTGTGGTTGCGTCATCGCGCCTGCATTGCACAACAGATTAAAAGCATAAATTACACAATTCAGAACACATTCAGACCGTCTGTCCTCACATGGAGCTGTAATCCCGTAAAGATCCCGACGTGAGAGGGAGGGAGGAGTCATTTAGTCATTCACAGGTTCAGCCAATCGAGGAGCTTCTCTTCAACGTCTCATTTTATTAAAGCTGTGAACTAAACGATAGAACAGTCAGGATGTATTTTTATGTATAAAAAAATATAAATCATTAATTTTTCTAAATGGTGCAGTGGGCAGAGTCGAGCTCTGACCTCGGGGGGCGGAGTCGAGTTCTGACCTCGGGGCGGAGTCGAGCTCTGACCTCGGGGGGCGGAGTCGAGCTCTGACCTCGGGGGGCGGAGTCAAGTTCTGACCTCGGGGCGGAGTCGGGGTCTGACCTCGGGGGAATTTTTTTTAAATACATAAAATATTACTTTTTATGACCTAGAACCTTCACGATACCATTTTGAACTTCAAGCCACAATAAGTATGAAGAAGAGTTAATTTGAAACCGATAACAATAAAATAACAAAACCGAAAAAGAATTCATCATTTGGATTTATTTTAAGAAACAACACAAATGCAAAGAGTCACAATTCGATCTCTCACACACACACAAACTGGACACACTGTGGGGGGGGGGGAGACTACTTGTCCTTCTCCTTCTGGTCCTTCTCCTTCTTCTCCTTCTCGGCTTTGGCCTCCTCGGCTTCGTGCTTCTTGATCAGCTCCTCCACCTCCTCCTTCTTCAGCACTTTGATGACGGTCTTGCCATTCTCGCGGGTCAGCGTGGCGATCTCCACTGAAACAACAACAACAACAAGGCGTTGGTGTGGGCACAGCTGTAGTCTGTGTCTACAGCTCTACATTCCAGGAGAATCTTTGCTCTGACCACATCTCTATTGTTTGTTCTCGGGTCGGCACCTTTCTCTGCAGACAGCTTGCTGACGTCCATGGTTTTATTCAGGACTTTGACGGCGAGCGCCAGGGCCGAGGACAGTTTCATCTCTCCCTCCTTGAAGTCCTGCTTCAGCATGGAGACGGCAGCCTGGGGCGCACGAAGAGACAAACATTCATCAAAATCACTCTTGAATGAGACGGGAATATTCTGGGAGCGAAGGAGGGACGGAAATGTGTCGGGTGAACGAGTTGGTCTCCATGTCAATAAATAAACCAGAAATACTCATTCTTCCACTTTCACTTCTGGCCTGAAAGCGTCGGATTGGAGATGTGAGCGCAGACACAAGCTTTATTATCAAGAGTCATAATTATTAGAATCCCTGCCTGATCTGATCTGGGTCGTTTCATTAACTCACTCGGTGTTGGGGGGGGATATTTCTTCTCCTTTGCTCCAAGGTTTAAGAAACAGACAAACAAACTAAACGGGCATATACTCAGGGTACCGAAAAGGCCCCTTTGGATAGAAGTGTTCTGCTCTGAGGCAACTCCGTTACCCACAATGCTTTGTGTGCAGCCCTGTGAACTGATGAGATCAGCAAAGCTGCCAAGAATTGCACAATTGGCCCTGATAGTCGACCGCAGCTTGTTTATTGTTGTCGCAACAGCGCCCCCCAGTGTCACTGGGTGGAATAACAGTTACATATCAGTTTTAGTCGACACTTACAGCGCTGTTGTTCCCGATGCACGTGGCCTTCCAGCCGCCGTAGTTTCCACTGGGGTCGCTCTGGTAGAGCTGGAAGCCGTAGTGCTTGTCCCAGCCCATGTAGAGCAGCGACACTCCGAAGGGACGCTTCCCTGTGAGGACGGACAAGCGGGTTTTTTACCTTTTGAAACGTGATGCTCAGTAGTTTCCAAACTTAGTATTTTAACGACAATACTTTCATAACTACACGAGTCAGAGGAGCCGTTTGGCATCAGTTTCCATTTGTTATTTTTTGTTGTAGAATCCAAGAGTAAATCAGTTGGAGGAGAAACATTTCCTCAAATAATCTAAATCACGGGACCTGACATAGCAACAACTATGCAACACTTTGTGGAAATAGAAGAAGGCTAAGCATTCAAAAAAGTGCATTTTACTGTCATCCCGTCTACATTTTGTGTATAGAAATGCAAAACAGGCCGATTTCATCACTAAGTGAACTCTAGATGCAGATACTTTTTTAAACTCTGTCTTCTGCGATGAGACACAACTGGTGCGGCGGCGTTTTTCCGTACCTCCAAACTGCGTGTAGGCCTGCTTGATGTCGCACAGCGCCGTGACCAGCTGCTCGCACGGGATGGGCTCCTGGTACTGCAGCAGGTACCTGCAGCGGCAACGCGGGTCAGCGCACATCGCGGCCACATTTATTATTTGGTGCGGCGGGACTTGAGGAGGGCCGGCGCTCACCTCTGTGCGATGAGCCTCAGCTCGTTGGTCAGGACGTTGGCGTCCGACGTGATGCCCGCCACGCTGCACGCCATGTCTCTGCGAGGACACGGGAAGATGAAGACGTGGGAGCGCTGCAGCGATTCCATTACCGTCATTACGCTTTTGAAAAACAACACGGCGGACCGAAGCGACTCACTCGTTCAGCTTGTAGATCTTCTCGGAGAACACGTCGTCCAGCAGCTTGTGGACGTTCCTCCGCTCAGCGGCCAGCAGCACGCCGTCGCTGGCCAGGATGCCCAGGCAGCTGCCGGCGTGGCCGATGGCCTCCATGGCGTACTCGACCTGATACAGGCGCCCTGCGGACGGACGGGGGCGCGAGAGCGAAGCAATAAGAGGCGAGAAGTCACAAATAAAACGAGACGCTTTCCTCGGCACGCGTGCGGTCGAGGAGCTCTTACCCTCCGGGGAGAAGATGGTCGTTCTCGAATCATATCGGCGGGACTGAAAGAGGAAACGGAAAATAAAACGTGAACTATAATTGGTACTCTTAGTTTGCTTCCACATACACGTAGTTACGATTATTTAGTAGCAAATAGCAAAACGCGACACGCGGACAATTCCGTTGGGTTTGCTCACGATGACTCTTTAAGTGTCTGAAGAGGTTTTGTTGCTATAGAGAATACGCAAGTGAGCAGAATATCACTCGATCTGGAAAGAGAAGCGTTGACTGCGGGTCAGCAGGTCGGTCTTTTCAATCGGGGGGTTGGAGGTTCAATCCCCGCCCTAGTCGAAGTGCCCTTGAGCAAGACACTCAACCCTGAGTTGCTCCCTGTAGCTGTGGCTACGGTGTGTGAATGCAACATGATTGTAAGTCGCTTTGGATAAAAGCGTCAGCTAAATGACATGTGATGTCGGGAAGAATCAGAGTGGACATCGGACAACATCACCACCGTCAGTTGTTACCTTCGCATTGAAAATGCGGAAGGTTATGTTTTGATCGCCTGTATTTATTTATTTATTTGTATGCGTGTTACTCGCATAACACAAAAAGTATTAAACCGAATCGCATGAAATTTGGTGGGATGATTGGTTATTATCCGGGACCATTTGATTAGATTTTGGGATCGATTGGGTCAAAGGTCAATGTCAAGGTCAACATCTTCTTTTTATCCAATTGGCATGCAACTAATGCCAAGATGTTCATAATTCAATGCCCAATCTTGTGATATGCGAAGGTATGTTTCGGGGGAAAACTTTGAATCCTCAACGAAACAATTCAGAGATTGTTGTTGTTATTGTTGTTGTTCTGGGGGCTCATGGTGGCCTAAATCCTTACTGACACTTTATTTTTGAACGTATTTTTTTGTACGTTTTCATCCTTCTACGTAGGAACCGACACAGCTTCTGTTGACTGCAGCATCAACGTCCTCCACCCCTCACAAGAAAGACTCCCAACATGAGCTCGAGGAGAAGCGACGCCGCACCTCTTTAAGACACAACGCACCACAGAACGACCGGTAACTCACCATGTCTGCAGATCGATGTTCAACTCTTCCACTGTGGAAAAACAAACACAACTTTATTAACGTGACCGTGTGAACGCAGCCGGGGGAGCAGCTAGCTTACGGCTCGCATGTTTACAGATACATTTATTTTTGCTTGGTCATCTGGTCGCGAACGTAAAAAGAGACCAAACGTCTCTAAACGTTCGACTTCCGGTTAACGCGAGCGAGACTTTTTATAAATGTTTCCCACACTGACCGAGATAGAAGACGTTGCTGTAATTTTAGACAGTGTTACGATACTCAATTTGTTAAAAATAAATATAACGCTTACCGCTTAAAGAGCTGTCTGTGAGGCGCGTTTTGATGACATCATCGAAGGGCGTCGTGGTGACGTCATACAGGCGCGCCACATTTATTTATATATTTATTGAATAAATTGCACACAAGTTATCACACGTTTTGATAATAATAACAAATAAAAAAAAGCAAATTCCGTAAATTCTAGGAGGCAACTGGAGGAGGTGAGACACACATTTATGTAGATGTACATAAAGGAAAATAAATAGTTATGGCACAATTTTAAATTACTTACAATTTCACATGCATTTACAGTTTCTATCGCCGTTTTATTAGCACAAGAGGTACATTTTTACAAGATTTACCGTCCTCACTTTCTGCAAAAATACATTGCAATATTCAATTGAGTTTAATATGGTGATTAATAACAGTCTGAATTGGACAACGTTTCAGTCTTTTTAGTACTTATAATATACCAGTAATTCCTTCTTCATGCTACTTCCCCTTCACTTCCTTTTCGCGGCTCAAAAACAAACAAAAAGAAGGAAGTTGTACTTAAAAGCACTGTAGTGTTCAAAGACACCCAAACTGAATATGGGTAAGTGTAGTGTCAAGTGTATTGTTTTCATTATTGTCTGTGAACTCTGTTTTTTAAAATCTATGTATAATGTTCATATGTTGAAAATAATACAAATTTAAATGATTACCGAAGAAAAAGACACGTTCATTCGAAATTTGTTTTGAACTCATAAGAGGATTGATGACAGCAAGCAGAAGCAGTTAAATGTTGCAATACTTACACACGTGAGGCCTCACAAAATAACAATTATAATCGTATTAAGGTTTAATTAATTTGTGCCTTTCAAGCAATGCCACCTTGCTGTATCTATGAATGACACAACCAGTGATTTATTTATACTGTTATATATTTAGGTAAATAAATAACTCGGTCCCTTTGGCTGAGTCGGAGAGAGGGCTGCGTATTTGTGTAATGCATAATGTCACCACTAGAGGGCCCCCTCCACTTGAACCGGGATTCATTGCGCTTTTTCTGGAAATTACTTTATAAAAGTGAAGACGTCTTCTTCAGTGTAAAAGTCCTCAAAGCCGTACAACGCTGTAGCTGACCCTTGACCTCTGACCCTTGACCTCTGATCTCTCTGGTCAGGTGGTGTGTGTGTGTGCACGTGTGGTCCCTTTTCAATTCGACAGTGCGCTCATTCTCTATTCTTGGAAGCTCATTCAGCCAATTGTCCTTCACACATGAATTATGACTCTAATAAGTGACACATAAACAGTCATAAACAGTTTGTTGTTGTTGTTGTTGTTAATTCTGCATTCTCAATACACATTTCCTCAAAATAGACATTTTAACCTCTTTCCCTTTCCTTTCTTCACCTCAAAGTCATGTGAGGATCCAGTACAAATACAAAATAGATCCATTAAATACTTTATATTTTAATAGGAGTCGCATGATAAGAATTACCCAACGCTTGCTACATGAGTCTATTCATTAAAATTCTTCCAGAGCCATTGTTTCTTGTTGGAGCCCCCCCCCCCCCCCTCACTTATACATCCGAGTGTTACCACAACCTTGAGATTATAAAAACATAATCACATCCTCACATTGTCCTCTCCGAGGATTGGCGCAGTAAAAGCAGAGGTTCAATAAACAGCCCGTAATAAAAAACACGCTCTGTTTACCCAGCGATGATGATGAGGCGTTTTTGTTTCTTCGATTTGTTCTGTTGGCTCTGGAGCTCGCTGGCCTTTTATTTATCCTCTGAAGGCCCACCGCTCCCACATTGTTCTCACCACAGACTCTGATTTCAACATCTGTGATTTAATCCCCCACATTGTTTTGACGTGTGAGTGATGGATGTGGACGATCCCGTCTCTCTCATTCTTCTGGTATCACTAAAGTGGCTCATGTTGTTTTTAACCACCGTTCATCTGCCAGCGTTGGAGGTCAGTTTACAATGTTTTGTTTTTTATTGGCCCCCCTGGTGGTGGCAAAAGGTGCTCAGCAGCCAGGTGAAATATAGGAGGATGGCATCGAGACACAGATACACCAAATATTTAGACACTCACTCCGTCATACTGTCGAAAAACGCTGCCAACAAAACTTGAACCCCCCGAAAAATGTGCTTTAATTCCTTCCATCTGCTCTCAGTAGACGGTCAGAAGCCCAAAACAACATTTACAATGTTATTGTACGATACAGAGTTTCTCAGATTTGCGGTTGAGTAGATCTTTTACATTGCAGCCATTTGAAATGTGTCACTAATATCATATTAAACATTGCTGCATTGCATGCCTTGCTGGAGTTATCAATAAGCTTTAGAGACATGTCAGTCAACTCTAAAAAATATAACGTAAATGTATAAGTCGTTATATTATTGGTTCAACAATTGCCACAGAGTGTCAAAAGCACAATGTAAATGTTTCTTTTTACTTTCTCGTTAAAACAGTTCTAGAAATAAGGATTATTGTTGATAAACCAATAACTATTTAAAGAAATGGTTCTTTAAAGATCCCTGGTTTGGAAGGTTCTTTGTGGAACCATAAATGGGGCCTTAAAGAACCATGTTTTGAAGGTTCTTTGAGACACCTTTCTAGGTTCTTTGAAGAACTATTTAAGGAAATGGTTCTTTAGAGAACCCTGGTTTGAAAGGTTCTTTGTGGAACCATGAATGGGGCCTTAAAGAACCATGTTTTGAAGGTTCTTTGAGACACCTTTCTAGGTTCTTTGAAGAACTATTTAAGGAAATGGTTCTTTAGAGAACCCTGGTTTGAAAGGTTCTTTGTGGAACCATGAATGGGGCCTTAAAGAACCATGTTTTGAAGGTTCTTTGAGACACCTTTCTAGGTTCTTTGAAGAACTATTTAAGGAAATGGTTCTTTAGAGAACCCTGGTTTGAAAGGTTCTTTGTGGAACCATAAATGGGGCATTAAAGAACCATGTTTTGAAGGTTCTTTGAGACACCTTTCTAGGTTCTTTGAAGAACTATTTAAGGAAATGGTTCTTTAGAGAACCCTGGTTTGAAAGGTTCTTTGTGGAACCATAAATGGGGCCTTAAAGAACCATGTTTTGAAGGTTCTTTGAGACACCTTTCTAGGTTCTTTGATGAACTCTTTAAGGACATGGTTCTTAAGAGAATCCTGGTTTGAAAGGTTCTTTGTGGAACCAGAAATTGTTCTTCTATGGCATCACTCTGAAGAACCATTTTCGGGTCCAGCAGACACCTTCATGGTCCCGTGTGTCATTTCCCTCTTGAAGGTGGATCTGTTTCCGTGGTGATTGTTTGTGTTTTATTGCGTCACCATGTCGGCCGCCTTCATCGCGAGGCATAATCGGGAAACCGTGACGCAAAACAAAAAACGATTGTGAATTTTAGAACAGTGGCATGACCGAGGAATCCTGGGAACCGAGACGACGGGTATCACAGCTACCGTGCGTCGTCTCAGTTTCTCAATTTCTGAAGAATAATATTGTTGTTTCTGTCGTGTTCATTGGGGACAAAGGCAGCAAAAGAAAAGTCTCTAAAAGAAGTGTATTATGTTATTGAGTTAGTTAATCGGTTATATTGTCCGCAGAATAAAAGTTTTGAATAGCTGCCGTATACACACTCAACTATCTCAGAACGTCTCTATTTCCACTGTAATTAGTTCCGGCTTACATTGTTATTCCTTGGAAATGATGAGGAAATTACTGGTGGTTAAATAAAGAGAGTCGATCCCCTGCACACGGAGAGGCATTATCCAAATTAATTAAATATTTAAAATGCCAAATACTGAATCCTTTATTCATGTGTGTTGTTGGCCTATGGAAGGAATCTTATTTTAAACATATGACTCTCAAAATACTGAAATCTGCCCCAAAAAATACTTTTTAAGTGTAGGTATAAAGGTTTTCTAAAAACCCAAACTACTCGCCCCTTCATGTTTTTCTTTTTTTTAATAGATGAAAAGATTCCACTTCCATGCCAGCAGCAGGTTAGCTTAGCTTAGCACGATCACTGGAAACGTGTCTAAGGAAAGTGACACATTGTGGTTTTTACACGTTTAAAGAGTTATTTAATCTACACGAGACAAATGTACTCATAAATCTGGACATTTTAAAGTAAAATAAATGTCCAAATGTCACACTTGCTAAAATACAGGGAGGCCCCCCCATTTAATGTTTTTGTTGTTTTTCATACTCAGTTCCCTGGTTTACGGAGTGTGTGTGTGTGTGTGTGTGTGAGATCTGTCGCTGCCCCTCACACACACACACTCTCTCAGTAAATCCCCGGCCAGCAGGGGCGTCGTCCCCGGCCATCGGCCCCCGGCCATCGGCCCCGGAGCGGCTCATCCGAGACCCGCTGCTGGATCTCCTCTCATTAGATTCACCATAACGTGTTATTGTGACTCCAAAAAAGGAGTTGGATTTCACTCCACAGCCCCACGGCGACAACAACACACTGACAACACACTGACAACACACCGACAACACACTGACCTTTCAACTGACACATCCAGCATGACAGGGAGGAGAGAACCTGTTACTCATTCACTCGCTCACTTCCCCGTGTGGACACCGCGGCCTCCAGCGCTCCCTGAGTGCGGAGCACACACACGGGTTGATATCACGTATTACAATTCATCATGAGCGAGTAACTGTGATTAATATCCATCCTCCGGGAACCATAAACGTGCCAAAGAAACTTTGACCTGATGGTGGCGCTAAAAAATTACAAATTAGAGCAGTGGTGTATACCCGCTAACTCTCTAACTAGTCATTTTGGGTTAAATACACAGCGCTGTGACATCAGTGTCTGATTTAATATCGAATATATACTATTATACTATCGCCGGGATTAAAATCTAAGATTAAGAATACATTTGCACAAAGCCACGTCTCTTGGTTTCCGACAGCATTGGTATTAGGAGAGCCTTTTATTATTTATTTTATTAGCATTAAAAACATTCACAGTCTAGTTTCCATATGTACATATTACTCCTCCCATAGAATCACGAAATCCGACGTCTTCAAGTAACATGTACACAAAAACATCTTAACTTGTAATATAGATGCTATGAAATGTGCACCAAATAGCAGAAGAAAGAAAATGCTTGTTTATACTGACGTCGTCACCTCCAAGGCTTTGTCCAAATATATATAAATATATAAATATATATATATAAATATAAATATAGAAATAAATACATACAACTATATATAAATATATATATATATACATAAATATAAATATATAAATAAATACATACAATATATATAAATATATATATATACATAAATATAAATATATAAATAAATACATATATATATATATATATAACAATTTTTTCCCAGGGAGAGTGCTTGAGAAAATAAGATAAAAGCAAAGTGGATCAATTAATAAATAAATAGATTAATACAGCGAACAGTGAAAATAGAAACAAGTTTGTTTTTTTATAAAACCTCTTAAGCCCCAGTTTTATTGGATTACTGTTAATTTCCTCCTAAAAAACAATAGTAACCGTGTGTAATGTAGTATTTTTATTTATGTTATAAATTCTAGAGGGAACATAAGACATTGCTGAGATGTTTTCACTGCTATACCAAACAGTAAGTCATTTAAAATGATGTGTGTGTGTGTGTGCGTGTATGAGTGTGTGTGTGTGCTTTGGGGAGGGGGGTGTCCTCAGTCTTGGCCACACCCCACATGTCATGTCAGTCATGTGGCTGAGTGACTCTGCCTGAGAAGAAGAAGAAGAAGAAGAAGGAATACAATAAAAAAGATCCCTAATTTAATTGGCAATTCCCTTTAAAACAATTACAGTTCTTCCTCACAGAGGGTCCTCCATAAATCCCACCCGCCCACATCGACTGTGATATAGCTCCCACCCCTAGGGCCCTGACGTGGACGCGCAGTGCGAGTGCGCGCGCGCGGCTACGACAGGCAGGCGATTATGGAAGAGAAGAGAGAGAGAGAGGGGGAAGAGAGAGAGAGAGAGAGAGGGAGAGAGAGACGACGTGACGGGAGCACCCAAAACAGAAGCTCTCAGGAGTACGACCCGCACACAAGCACGCGCACACACACAAACACACACACACACACACACACGCACACACTCAGAGACGCGAAACAGCAGAAGAAGAAACGTCTGGGTCCTGTCTGTGGATACGTGGTGCCGACTGTTACGCGCCGCAGCGTTTCCCTGCGGTAAAAGAGAGAGAGAGAGAGAGAATCCGCTTTTCGGACCGGGAGGCGCGCGCGAGACTCGCTGCTCTTCTTCTTCGTCAGAAAAGAGGGTTCGTAGCGGTCGAGATTTACGGAGCAGCGGAGGACTGACGGCGCGACGGAGGAGGTGAGCCCCCTTTCTTCTTCTCCTTCTTCTTGTTCTTCTTCTTCTCTTCCTCCCTTTCAAGTCCTCGCGGTGTTTGCGTTTCGCTGTCAGTTAAAACGGAACCAGCGGCGCTCGTGGGGCGGAATGTCAAACCGCCGCTTTTACGACCCGCTCGCTGTCCGTCAATCTAAGGTCTAGCCCCCCACCCCCCCATACACACACACACACACACACGTAGCGCGCGTGCCTCCAGCAGCAGCCCCCCCCACCCCTCCATCCTCGGTGAAATCTGTCACACTTTTATCACACAATGCGTTAAAAATGTGACGTTACAGATGTGACCCCCCCCCCCCCCCCCCACTGTGTCTACTGGACGTCACATCTGGGCTGCAGCAGTTTTTTGTGTGTGTGTCTCGCGCCCCGCGTGCAGCAGTGTGACACCGTTCAGGGCTCGATTCATCCAGAGCTGGTCGGGCTGTGCTGTCGCAGAGGAGGAGGGGGGGGGGGGGGGGTTGCAGAGCCTTTCGTGCGTGTGTGCGCGTGTGTCAGTGTGTCACATTGCTGCGTGGTGTTGAGAGCTGTGACGGACGGTTGTGGCATTCTTCGTCATGTGAGGCGTTTACTGCCTCTGCCTCGCTCTCTCTCTACCTCTCTCTACCTCTCTTTCTCCCGTTCCCTCCCCCTCTCTCTCTACCTCTCTTTCTCTCTCTCCCTCCCTCTACCTCTCTCTCTCTACCTCTACCTCTCTTTCTCCCTCTACCTCTCTCTCTCTCTACCTCTACCTCTCTTTCTCTCTCTACCTCTCCCTCTACCTATCTCTCTCTCTATATATATTTATATATATAAAAAAAATATATATATATAAAAATATATAATGTGTTTTACTGCAGCTGGTCACCAGGATGTTCAGCTGCTGTGCACTTGTACTCCAACCCCATGTGTGTTGCTATGTGGATGGAGTGTTATGTTGTTGTTGTTGTTAAAGCCACCATGTGGTCTCCTGTTGATCACAACAGACGGACACGTCCTGTCCAACTTTCGTTCGTTCGATGGACAGAAACACTCCAACCTCTCAGTGGCGGCCGTTGAACTGGTTTCCTCCACTGTGAATATTTACTGGTTTTCTTCGTCACATGTGATATTAAGCTCAATGTGATTTTGGACTGTTGGACGTTCAGGAAAAAAAAGGCGATTTGAAGTTGTCATCTTTGGCATTCCTGCTGTCGTCAAACCAACCGATGAGCGGATTGTTCTCGAAGGTAACCGACAGATGAACCCACGATGAGGAGATCTGTGGCAGCTCTTTAGCTAAATGCAAGTGTCTGAACACATCGAGTGAAGCCTTCACACGTCGGGGAATCGCTGCGTTCCAAATTGCTTGTTTTGATATCGTAAACGAGAAGAAGAAGAAGAAAAACGCTCATCGGCAAAGGAAACAATCGCACTTTTTTTTTTTTTTAAAGGCAGATAATTGGAACAATGGAGCGAAACAGATTCAGAGCCGAGAGACTCGGCAAAGTTGACGTAAGACGGATCTGGAGATAAGGTGTGAGTGTGTGTGTGTGTGTGTGTGTGAGAACACGTGTGTGTAGTGGATTACGTGTTCATGTGCTAAAACAATAGTAACTGTGTAAATGTGTATTTTGTTTACGTGTGTGTGTGTGTGTGTGTGTGTGTGTGTGTGTGTGTGTGTGTGTGTGTGTGTGTGTGTGTGTGTGTGTGTGTGTGTGTGTGTGTGTGTGTGTGTGTGTGTGTGTGTGTGTGTGTGTGTGTGTGTGTGTGTGTGTGTGTGTGTGTGTGTGTGGCATCTTAAATAGCGTCTGCCTTTGTCCTGTCACAGGCGAGAGGACTTGAGAAGTTCCTACGGGGAAGTCGTCGGGTTTCCATTGTCATCACCGCCGTTGTTTGAGAGTATCCAAGTCATATTTTTTAGACGTGAATGGACTCTTTCAAACCTTTTCGTACACCTTGGCGCTGCAGCGAGAGCGTTTTTTATTCTTTACCATTTCAAGGAACGCCTTTGATGCTTTGTACGCGTTGTGTTTTCTTTAAGCGTGTCCGTGACGCTAAATGCATCAAAGGAGTGTTATCTTCTCCTCTCCAGTTCTACCTGTTTTCCTCATTCGTCTGCTGGCACTGCCTCCTGATTTCCCAGAATGCCTTTCAACACGTCCCCGGACATGCTGAGCATGATCCGGTTGCATTGAGCTGCGTGTTTGATGTGTAGTTTGTGTGTGTGTGTGTGTGTGTAGATCTAGCGGAGTGAGAAAGAAGAAGTCCCACAGCCCACATTAAAACTAAACCGTCATGATGCTGCAATGCATTCTGGTCAATTGAGGAGTAATGGACGTGTCTTACTGGATCCTCCGCTGCGTCTTTGCCATGCAGCTGTTCCAGGTTGTGAGTTGAGCGTGTTCTAATGCCAGCCTTTATTGAATAAGTTCACTCTCTGAATAAAAAAAACAAACATCAGCCATTTCTTGACATTTCTTGGATGCAGCTCATGGACTTCGGCCTCATCTGGTCACATGTTTTCCACTCTAACTATTCTCTACTGCTCCGAGCATAAACATGCACTCAGCTGCATAAAAAAACAAACCTCTGTAATTGTAGCATGATGAAAAGGATCCTGCGTACTTCTCCGACTGCGACTCGCCCCGCTGACCTCTGTGACCTCTGTGACGCTCATGTGACGGGAAGACTTCGACGTCACGTTGGCGCCGTTGACGCCTCGAGTCTTTTTAAAACGCCGACGTCTCATCACGTCAGAATCGGACGACCTCGCACAGCCACGTCCTCTCCTTTAAAAAAAAATATATATATATTTCTTCTTACGCTTTTCATCCACAGACGGGGTTGATTCACACGTCCTTCGCGTTGTACTTCGGAGGAACTCTGTCCAAAGAAAAGATGAAGCCGGCTCCAACAACACGAGGATAACTTTCACTTTTCTTTCCGCTCCTTCGAAGCCGTTTCCGCGGTTCAGTCGGTGTCGCTGGCACGGATCGTTCCCGCGATGGCAGAAGACCGTTTGATTCCTCTTGCTCCTCGCGGGCCGCTGCCGTTTGTTATTCCTCCGGCTGTTCAAAAAGCCCTCTGTGAATGTCCTGCATCCGTTATCGCTTCTCGCATCTCTTTTGTATTATTCGTTTAAACCTAATTTCTACGGCTGCCGAGATTTTCTCATCGCGCATAAAAAAAACAAAAATACGCCTCTGTTTGCGTCTGCCGAAGTCGTCGTCGTTGTTGTTGTCGTTGTGAAGGGAGCGAGTCTTGAATGGTGTTTTTAGTGCAACAGGCGTCTGGCACTTCCTGGGGCGTCCGGCAGCATCGCCACGCTCCGCTCCGTCCTGGTCGGCTGATCCCAGATGGAGAGACGAGAGGAGAGAGTTTGTCAGCGGTGATTAGGAGCAGGCGTGTGTGCATTCACAGGTTGAGAGCCGACAACTCTCTTTTTGTCTCTCTCTCTAAACGCTTCTGTATATAACGGGCGGAGGCAACCTGCTTCACTATTGACACACAATATGCAAGAGAGGTGAAATGTTGAAATGGCCTGTGGGCGATGTTCCGGGTCTGAGAAGTGAAGCCAATGGGAAGGCGACCTTAAACGTGTCATTCTCTCTAATGGCCAGCAGGGGGCGACTCGTCCGGTTGCAACAAGAGCGTGTCGTAAATCGTGGTCCCGTTTGGAGTAGCATTGACAATGAAGCAGGGTACGCTTTAGGGGGCGGGGCTACCTTATGATTGACAGGTCGCTACCACAGCGTCGTCAGGGAGTCTGTGTTTTCCTCTTCTAACTTCAGCCCTTTAACGCCACACACGGAGGTTACTTGTAACTCTTTTTGGTAGCTTTTAAAATGGCTTGTCCGGCGTCTTAGCTCCGCCCTCTTTTGTCGCTCCCGGTTGCAAAAAGCCAAGATGGCGACGACCGAAATGCAGAACTTGAGGCTTCAAAACTGCAACCTGCTAAAAAATTCCCCACTCGGCCTCTGATGAGCTCTGATACCGGATCTTTGTCCTTCTTTACATTATTATATCAGTTTATTGCTGATGAACAAGATTTGTCCTACATTTCTTATTTATATATATTTATTAAAAAGTATTGTTTTGGACCCCCAGAGTATTGGGATCCTGTCAAAAGCAGCCAATGCAGTTGTAATAGATTACATAGATACTAGATGCATAAGGTGTCATTCTGGTATCTATGCAAATTAACGATCAGTTCTTCTTCTTCTTCAGATGGCGTTATTTACATCACTATTCATGCTTCGAGAAGAAATAAGTGAACATTTTGCTCTGATTGTTGTCTCTTGCGGTAGTTTGTTTTTCGGGAGTCCCTGTGGAGGTTTAAGACCCGAGCTTTATGAAACCGTAACTTCCCCTCCTCGTCTTTTTTCTCTATTCTATCTCCTTCTCCTCGTCTACTTCTGGGTGGTTCGGTGCTCGGAGATCCCATCCACACGATCCACACGATCCACACGATCCACACGATCCACATGATCCACACGACCCACACGATCCACACGACCCCGAGCATTAAGCTCAAGTGTCTTTGATCAGGTCCCTGAATCCCTAAAAGCCTGGAGGTCAGCGTGTGAACGCTCACCCCGCACCGGGCGAAAGGGCAAGAAAAGGGAATTTTCCGGCCGCAATCAATAAAATATGATGAATTATTTTGTTTACCGACTCGGGGAAGCTGTTTTTCTCTCTTTCTCCGAGCCAAACCGTGACCATCGCCTGCCGGACGTCAGTTTTGAGGAACCCGAAGAAAACAACAACAGCGGGAGGCTCGGAGGGTGGAATGCGCAAATTGCACTGAAATCAAAATAAACGCGATTTATTTCATATTAATTGTCCCAGACGGTTGTGGGCGAGTATAAAAAGTAGTGCTGTGAAAAATAACGCGTTAATTCAATTACAGGTTTAACTAGTTTTTTTTTTTTAACGCATTTAACGCATGCGCAGAATGAGCTTCCAATCCGTCTGTTGTTGGTTGTCGGGACGAAAAAAAAGTCACTTGCAAAATGAGCTTCCAATCCACCACTTCAATCTGAACTCTGTCCGCTCTCATGCAGACGGTCGTGCTGTTCATCGGTAATGATCCTTCCGCAGGTTCACCTCCGGAAACCTTGTTACGACTTTTACTTCCTGTAGATCAGGGTCTCAACACGTCGATCGCGACCTGCCAGTCGATCGCGGCGTAGTGTTGGTAGATCGCATGACATTAAAGAGATTGGCCCGCCCCCTGACATGTTCTCTAGAGCACGTCTTTGTTCTTTTATTAAACTAAACGTCTGTTGGTGATCGTATCTCCACAGCAGCATGTCATTTCTGTCTCTTCGCGTTGCATTAACACTTATCGATCTCCGTCTCGCGCGCCACAGAGCTCCGTGCGTGCGCATCGGGACCGAGCAAAAAAAAGTCACTTGTCAATCTGTCCACCTGTCCGTGTCGGTGAGGTTTCAGCTTTGCAGCGGTGTCCCCGCCGTCCCTTTCATCACGGCCCAGTTCATGAAGAAAACCCACACAGTCAGTTTGCCTCAGCAGCTGCTAGAGGAAGACTAGAGGCCTTTAGATTGTATCATGATGGAGTTAATGGTTGACAAACAAGAGAAAAATGCTCTGTTTAACCCTCCTGTTACCTTTACATTTACGAACATATTTTACCATCGGGGTCAATTTGACCCCAGCAATTAAAACCTCCAGAAAATTATTAGAATTAATATTGCTTCCCAAGTTTAAGTGTGAGGTACTTTATGTTTGTTTGTTGACTACCTAAATAGCCCTTTAAATATATAAAAAAGTTGATATTTCTGATATGTTTGACACAGTGAAAAACAGCCTGGGGTCAAATTGACCCCAAAGAACACCGACATTAAACATTGAATGGGGTCAAATTGACCCGAAAGGTAACAGGAGGGTTAAACATTCTGTTTAGGATGAAGATGTATTAATGTTCCATATGGAAGAAAACTGCTAAATAACTGCTGAGTTGCAGCACCATTGTATAGAAGAATGTATAAATGTATATATCCGTCTTTTGTCATAAATCTCTATGTTCTCACAAAATATACCGAGAATATCGGTAATATGTGATTAATCATGATTAATCCACAAAAACCTGTGATTAACCCGATTAAAAATTGTAATCGTTTCACAGCCCTAATAAAAAGACATGTTGGTTGTGCCTGCAGCTGCTGATGCTGCAGTGTGAGTCTCGCCGTGCAGCAGATTGACAGATGGAGCTCAGCGAGCCACTTTCCCCCCGAAGCCAGACGCGGTTTCTATTTTTTTTCCGCCTGTGGAAAGAAGAAGATGGACAGAATAAAAAAGCCTGAGCGGGTAAATCAGCGGGGAGAAAAAACACTCTCGCTCCTCTGACATCAGCACCGTGTCATTTTGGAGGCGGCCGACGGCGTCGCATCTCCCTGGTGTCTGAGGGCCTGAGCGTTGTGCGACGGCCGGTCTGCAGACTCGGGGAGGCCGCCGCCGCCGTGTCGTCCGCCGTGTCGTCCGCCGTGTCGTCCGCCGCTCGTGTCGCTTTCCCCGAAGAAGCTTGTCCTCTTCTTCATCAGCGTTTGTCTCACATTGGTGTGCCGCCTAGTTTCCGTCGCCGTGGACCGGCTGCAGGTCTTAAAAAGCCAAATGGACGGCCTGCATGTGGCACGCTGGCGGAGGGAGGGGGAGAGAAAGGGGGGAGAGGGGGATAGTGAGAGAGAGAGGGAGGGAGAGAGGCGATAGAGAGAGGGAGAGATATGGAGAGGGGGAGAGAGAGAGGGGAGAGATACGGAGAGGGGGGGAGAGAGAGAGGGGATAGAGAGAGAGAGAGGGGGGAGAGGGGGATAGTGAGAGAGGGAGGGTGAGGGGATAGAGAGAGGGAGTGATATGGAGAGGGGGGAGAGAGAGAGGGGAGAGATACGGAGAGGGGGGGGAGAGAGAGAGGGGGATAGTGAGAGAGAGGGGGGAGAGAGAGAGAGGGGATAGGTGGTGCAGGTGGATGTGGTGTAGACCGCCGCGTTCGGGCTTCTTCTCCTCCGCCTCGTTCACGTTTCTAATCTAATTTGAGTTAAACGCGTCGGAGGAGCTTTGAAATGAGATTAGGACCGTTTCACAGAACCGTCGGCATCCTTCTTTCCTCTTGATGAAGACGTCATTCTTCTTCTTCACGTTGTGTTTTAGTTTCGGCTCCGGCTGTTTTCCGCGTGTTCCTGACACGAAGATGTGCACGACGTCGTCAGTAACAGTTAATCCTAAAAGATTTAACCTAAAAGAAGTACGAGGTCGACGACCTTCTTCGAGCTTTTACGAGAATCCAGATTTTTTGTCCGTGAACTCTCGTCTCCTCGCGGTGAAACACCTGCAGGAGACGTGTTTTTAGAGCAGGAACGATTCATTGATTTATCGATGAGCCGATCGACATTTTGATAATTGATTCTTCACTTGAGATATTCATCAAGATCAAGGATTTCAGGAGGATTATCTCGCGCAGAGATGGAGATGGACGTGTTTTGTTATTGATCTGCGACTGTCGGCCGGCTTCGTCCACGACACACGACCGAGGAGACCAAATAATCTTTTAATTTGGCGTTAGTATGTATAGCCTGAAATATTTGAATGACACCAGAATAGAGCTGAAGCAGAGACGATCAACTGATCAGTCCATCAATAATAAAAAAATGAATAAATTGGCAACTATTTTGATAATAGATTAATATTTTTTGTCGTGTTTCACTAGTTTCCGTTTCTCCGATGCAAATATTTTTCTGACTTTTACAATTTTTTTTATGAGAGAACATTGTTGACAGATGTAATAAAAAAATTACAATAATTGTTACTTAATAGAAACAAATGGGCCCTTTTTATGTATGTATATAGAATCGAAGAAGAAATATAAGCTATACAAAACAATACAAACGTGAATCCAACATCTTAAAGGAGCAGTCTGCGTCGTGTTAATGAGGCAGCAGCTCCACCCTCTCTCCATCCTCTCTCCATCCTCTCTCCATCCTCTCTCCACCCTCTCTCCACCCTCTCTCTATCCTCTCTCCATCCTCTCTCCATCCTCTCTCCATCCTCTCTCCACCCTCTCTCCACCCTCTCTCCACCCTCTCTCCACCCTCTCTCCATCCTCTCTCCACCCTCTCATCTGGAAACCATGATGAAAGCTTCCCCACGTATAACGAGCTCTCCCATTGGTCCGTGGGGAACGAAGGGAGGCGGGCGATTGGCTTGTCGGTTAAGGTCAAGGTGAGCACGGTGGGGTTTAATTTAAGTCGGTGCAGGTGTGAAAACCGGCCTGCTGTTGCTACAGGGGTGTGAATGAAGGGTCTTTGAGTCATGACACACACACACACACACACACACAATTAATAACCTATGTACACATTCAAGCGTCCTCTTTGTCTCCCAGTCTGTGTTAATAATATCTACCGGTACTTTTAATAAAAAAATGTGGTTGGATGTTGTGCAAGCAGCACACATAGTACATGCAATATATATACATATTTAACATAATGTAACATTTTTGGCCCACTAGGGTCTCTGTAGTGTTTTGTTGCGTGTTGTTTCAAGCTCTGTCATGAATTCAACATCTGACACGCGTGTGACGACAGAGATTAGTATTATCTTAGATATTAAACTAGTATTCATCGCGGGTTTAGCTGCAAATTATATTGCCAGATTTTTAAAAAAGGGAAAAAAAATCTCGCAAATTTAGCAATGTACGAAAGCAGTTCGCCGAGATGTCCGTAAATGTCTTAACCTAAATATAAAGAAATAAAAAATACGATGATTTATAAAAAGAGGAGGCAATCCTCTCATTGGAGAACTTTTAAAACAGAGAATCCTAATATTTGTTGATGTTTTTTTAATATCTGTAACGTTCCCTTTAGTTAAATGCGTGTGTGTGTGTGTGTGTGTGTGCTTTGCATTTAATGCAATCTCGTTAGTTTACATATTGGCTTGAGAAAATGACATTTTAAGCTGATTTAACCCCCCTCCCCCCCCCCCCCCACGCACACACACACTTGGCAATCATTGTAAATAGACCCGTCTCATGAATGAAGTGTTGTTACCGTACCACGCGTGTCACTTCCTGTGTGCAGAGGAGATTTCGCAACTTTTGATCTTCTGAGAAAAAAATGAGGTCATGCAAAGCAGAACCATCGGCGTCGGAGATTCATTTTCAGCACGCGCACATATTTATGTAAATTCACTTTTATTTGACACAAATAGGAACAGGCACTTCATTATATTTCAAATTCATTGGATCCTCGCTTCAAACCCCATCTTCATTACGTGTGTGTGTGTGTGTGTGTGTGTGTGTGTGTGTGTGTGTGTGTGTGTGTGTGTGTGTGTGTGTGTGTGTGTGTGTGTGTGTGTGTGTGTGTGTGTGTGTGTGTGTGTGTGTGTGTGTGTGTGTGTGTGTGTGTGTGTGTGTGTGTGTGTGTGCGCGCGCAAGACGGCTGAAGGAGAATTTAAATCTCCCACCTCTTCAGACCGTCTCCACCTGGCTGGCAGTTGATTAGGTGGAGGAGACGAAGGAGGAGGAGGAGGAGAGAAAACAATCAGCGAGTCTCTCACTCTGGCCTCTAAGTGGATTTGGTGGCTGGATGAAGGGATGGAGAGGGGGAGGGGAAACGGCTGTCTAGATCGCCTTGTGGACCGTGTGTGTGTGTGTGTGATTAGATGTGCCTTTTGTTCTCATGATGTGAGAGTGTGTGTGTGTTGCCAGTTCTGCGCAGGGATTTGGATTTTGACGGCAAAGTGTTGAACACGTGTGTGTGTGTTTGTTTGTGTGTGTGTGTGAGTGTGTCTCAGATGACATTTTAATGATCCATGTGGAGAGAACTGGGTCTTTTAACGCCAACAAATTAACAAGACGCAGATAAGAAACGGTGCAAAGGTGTGTAAGTGAGAACATAAAAAATCCCCCGCGTCGGCAGTTTATTAGGAGCAACTTGGGCGAAAACAACATGCAGTTCAGGGCAATAAATAATATAATAAATCCAACGTTCACATTGTCAGTCTTTATTAAAGCATCATGAGAGGTGTTTCTATTGTCTAGCCGACCAGTTTCAATGTAAATGTGAAGACGTCAAAGGTGTTTTAAAAATATTTTACCGCATTTATTTGAGATTATAATTGTAGAAATACTCCATTACTAGAAAATGTACAGAATTATTATCTGCAAAATGTACTGAAAGTAACAAGTAAAAATACTCACTATGCCGAATGGCAATTTAAAAAAAAAGTGTTATATTATTAGAAAATATTCTAGTTTTTATCTCTAATTGCGTACATGTAAACATTCTAATGTAGGAGCTCATCCGTTTACGATGCGATGGTGGAGGACAAGAACGAAACGTTCTCCGTCAGATTCCCCCACCGTGAGATGTGGTGGACAAAATAATAGAAACGCTGAATTATCGACGAAGAACCGGATTAAAGAGACGCAGACGATGTCCTGAAGGTCACGGGGTCGGACCGATGACTCTCCTCATTTAAGGCCGGTCCCAAATCAGAGGGCGTGAAGTCAAAACTGGAGCCGGTGTCTGTTGTCTGTTGTCGACGTGACGTTTCATCACGTCTTCATCACGTCTTCATCACCGGCTGTTGGCCGTGTCTCTTGTTGGAGGTGGAGAGAGATTGCGTTTGTGTTCTTTAAAGGAAGCGGAAGAAGAGCTCCGCCTCTCCTTTGACGCGTCAGTGAATCCTCTCTGGCGAACGATAACAGAATAATAAGTTTAAAGGGTTATCCGTCTCTCAATTGACTCTTTTGCTAAGTCCCGCCCCTCGAGCGCAGACCGGCCAATCGGAATCGTTTCGCATTTGGATCTTTCTTTTTTTTGACGATTCTCCGGCTTTGTGAAGATAAATATATTTCTAAATACAACCCGAGTACATCAGAACATCCTGACGTAGCGTCAACACCTCCATGGAAGGAATATTAAACGTCAACGCGAGCTTCTTTAGCTTTTCAGCGAGCGTAACGGGGGAACCCAGACCCGGCTTTACGGGACCTGTGTCCTTTAATTCCATGATCTTCTCTCTGAGGTTCCCTTGTGGTCTGTCTGTGTGCTTTCACTTCTATCTTCATCTGTTCAACCTGTTTCCACCTGAATCATTTAGATATCAATATCAAAGACTTCCTCTCCATCACCCCATCGCATCCTCACTTGATTTAATGATGAGCGTGGTATCGTCTCTTCACACACACACACACACACACACACACGCACACACGCACACACGTCTTATGTATTATTCATCTCCGCGTGGTCATGCGTGTGAAAATCATGTGTATGCGTGTATGATTTCATGCTAATGGCTGAAATGGCCGTAAAAGATGATGATTTGTGTGTGTGTGTGTGTGTGTGTGTACCTTGGGTCCCGCCCTGTTTTTTTTTTAAAGCATGCCCTGAGGCTTGTCCTAGTGGGAGATTTGGCATATTGGCTGCATTCTTGGGAGTAAATGGAGGGTACCTAATCCACGACATTGATACCCCCCCCCCCTCCACACACACACACACACACACACGCTGACATACACACTCGGACAGAGCACGCGTCTCCCCTCGGGGCCCTCTGAGCAGGAAACAGACCGGGGACCAGCTCCCAGACGGACCCCTCGGTCGTCTCCAGCGCGGCTCTCGGGGACGTCGTCGTGGATACGATGCGTCTGAATGTTAACCGGACGTCGCTGCTGGCCGTGAAACCTCAACATCGCATTCAGTGTGTATTTGAGGATCTCTGACATCATCTCGCTGAAGAGTCAGACACCAAATGTGTCCCTTTCCCTTCGCCGCCTGGTCTCCTTGGACCCTTTTTTTTTTAAATCTCTCCCCCCCCACACACACACACACACACACACACACACTGGCTGACGGAAAACAGACATGTGGTCTGCAGGCGGCATGCAGGTCTTTAAAAAACACGCCTGGCGGTATTTGGAGTGTGTGTGTGTGTGTGTGTGTGTGTGTGTGTGTGTGTGTGTGTGTGTGTGTGTGTGTGTGTGTGTGTGTGTGTGTGTGTGTGTGTGTGTGTGTGTGTGTGTGTGTGTGTGTGTGTGTGTGTGTGTGTGTGTGTGTGTGTGTGTGTGTGTGTGTGTGTGTGATAAACTGTACAGGATTGGACTTGGAGGACAGAGAGGGAGACTGAGATAGGAGTAAATATCAAGATGCAGCAGGTTAGCATGAAGCATCACACTACACCATACTGTCAGCACCTCCACAGGGGTTAGGGTTGTTGTTGTTGTTATTAGTGTATCTAAATACCTCAAACTCATTCGTTGTCTCAATTCTTTACATGAATCTGTCACCTGAGGGGCGGGCGAGTATCGCTGTGACATCTCGTTGAGGTGAGATCTTGATTTACGACCCTATTTGGAGTCCCCCTCGGCCTCAAGAGCCCCGTGGCCCCCGCTCCGCCTCCGGGGGGGGGGGAAGTGAACGGCGTCTGCAGCCGGCGGAGCGTTCGCTCCATCACACGACCACCGGACCACGGAAAGGATCTCTAGGAGATCTGCTGCTGCTGCTCAGGACGTATCGGCGATGCCATCGACTCCCACGCATCAGGGACGGCTCAATTCCCTCTTTTGTCCTGTCGGGGTTTTTTATTGTTTACTCCTCGTTTATTTATTTTTTCAGTTCGCGAAACGGGACGCGTTTTTTGTGTGTCACTTCTCGTTGCAAAAAATTCAACGTGGTCTAATTGTGCAACCGCAGGCTTCAAGAACCAAAAGTCCACAAACCAACTGGTGCAGCGTCAGAAATACACGAGGGCAAAACTGCCCCGAAGAAATATAATTATGCCCCTGATATCACGAGGAGAGGAGGCAAAAAAAGCCCCAAAATATTGATAGTTTAATAGTGTTTTGTTGTGTGTGTCCTATCTGTATTACCTGTACTACGTAGGTAAATATAATTTTTTAATTATAAAAAAAACAAAGAAATATGTTACAATTAATAATAGTTGTTTAAAAAATGTAATAACAACAAATAACCACAAAAAAATAAGAATATCATTTAATATAATCGTCTGATATATTTAAAAAATATATATTTTGTTAAAAGAAATCTAAGAAAACACTTTGAATCTGTAGACTACTGCCTAATCGTCTTATTATTGCCACTTGATGACAATCGCTCATATACTGAAAGCCTAAACAAGTATATTTACAATTTTTTTAACAAAGGTTGAATGTTATTTCACAAGTTTCAAAAATGTCCCCAAATTTCTTTTTAAATGCCCCTGGATTTCAGTCAATGGGGGCAAACATCTGTAAATGTCCTCTCCTGAACTGGTGGATGTGGGGCATCTTTCTGCAGCGTCCGCTCGGCGCACGTCGGCATGCTGCGTGTGTTCCCTCCACCTGGACGATGCCGTGTCGTCCCTCTCATCTCACATCTGCCTGTTCAATTACAATATTTACAACAGATCCAAATATTGCCGTCTATGTCCGTATCTTGTTCCTGTGGAATACCTCCAGCTGAGCACCGTCACAATAACAAACAAAAAAGCCTCCTGCTTTGTTCTTCCACGTGTTCTTGATGGCTATTCATCCTTTTTGTTCTTTTCAGTCTGCTGATTATTTCCCGTCTCGTCCCGTGCATTTTTACTTCCACGGCCATTGTTGTCGTTGACGTCTGAACCGAGAGCCTCGGTTTACGTTCCGTCTCCTTTTGGAGGCGAGCCCGTGGGCTGTAATGGAGGGTTGAGCCGGCGGAGCACCGTCATTACCTGGCGTTGCACCGCAGCCTCGGTCGTCTCTTTTGCTCCCCCCCCCCCCCTCCCCCCCTATTCTCCCCCATCCCCCATCTGTCTGAACTGTTCAGGGCACTGCGGTGGCAGGGACAACAATGCAGCTTGTCAGAGAGGCTTGTGGGTAATTTTTTGACCGTCTTGCAAGTTCAGTCTCTCGGGTTTCATCACGACCAAATCAATGTCCAGTGAGTTATCAGATGAGGGGCTGATGCATGTACAGTGGGATCGGGAAGTATTCAGACCCCTTTAAAATGTTAACTCTTAACACTTGGCACCCCGTCTTGACGTGTCATGTGATATTTCAGTTTTTCTTTTTTAATAAATTTGCAAAAATTTCTACATTTCTGTTTTTTCTGTCAAGATGGGGTGCTGAGTGAACATTAATGAGAAATAAAATGAACTTTTTTGATTTTTAGCAAATGAAAGTGAGTGAACAAAGTAAAGGGGTCTGAATACTTTCCGTACTGCATGTGCTCAATACATTCGGATGGATCATCACAGGAAATGATTCATGGTGTGAGAGGTGAAAAGCATCGCAGAGGAGCTCCGCGGCTTAAAAACCCGCCGAGGTGGAAGTGAAAGCGACCACGGTGCCACGTTTTTTTTTCTTCCCCCTTCGGCCTCTTTATCGTGTCGCGTTTCACCAGAACCAAAAAGAGGACCTTGAAGCATCTTCCTCTTTCTCTAATTAGAGACTCATTTCCTTTTTGGATTTCAGGGCAGGAGGGGAGGTGCGCCGATGCAGCCTGAAATGCAATCTGAGAAGTAAGATAAACTTCTAACTATCGAGAGAGAGAGAGAGAGAGAGAAAAAAAAGAGAGCAAGTGAATGGCCTCACATTGTTATTGTGTCCAGTCTGGTGGAAATTGCTGAAATACAAGGTGTGGTACGCACAATAGGTGGGTTGAGACAAACAATGAAGGCGTTTCCTCCAGAAAACTGTTAAAAATGTCAAACGGCACGAGTTGGAAACGGCGTACAGTTTCCCTCATTTCCTTCCCAACGGCACCTCGAGTGGGGTCAGAGGTCAAGGCCGGGAGTCTGGACTGTATTCATGTTCAGTGATGTCAGATTTTCTTCTTGAGGACAATCATGTATTTCATACCCGACGTGTTTAGTGGAGTGGACCTGACAGACCTTCGTCTCTGCTCTCCCTCCGTCCGTCCTCGCTGACCACGGAGAACATGGCGGCTCCTCTTCCCGGCCGCGTTGCCACGGTGACTCACTGTGACAGGACTCAACCCCCACCGCAGCCTCCCGTCTCTCTTCATCTGTTGTTTCCTCTCGAGGCCAACGGCACACGCTCTATGTGCTCCATGCACATGAAGCCTGTTTTCATAGGATCATTATGTCTCTGTCATTATCAGTTATCCACAAAAGATTTCAACCATCTGATCAAGAACCTTCAACTCATTCATCCCACAGTCGTTTCTTTGTAGCTGCGCCGTAGCCGACTCTAAAACAGTTTGCTCATCAGTTTTTTTCTGATGTCTAAATACCAGGCGGCTCTCGAACGCATCGTTTATTGGCTCCGGGGGATGTGGGTCGCACCTCTCCGGGTCACGCGCTCCGGCCTCCCGTAGGAAGCTCGGATGATGATGTCATAAGCCCGTCCAACTCCCCGACCTCCACACACTCACTTCTTCTTCTTCTTCTTCTTCTTCTTGGACAGACTCAAGCTTTTTAAGATGTGCTGCGTTAAAAAAATTAAATGTATAAAAAAAAACTCCTGCAAAAACTGCATTCGGCGTGCCGAGGTTTGCATAAAAAAGAATGAAAGCGTTCGGTTCTCCGGTTCTCCGTCGTGACGTGTTTGTCTCTTCCTGGTCCAGCGCTGCGAGGGTCCTTTATTAAGGCCAGATCCACTTTGCTTTGATCTTCCCCAAAAAATCGCCTCGGCCCCCGCCGCTCACATACAGCGCGGACATGATGCACGAGCAACAAGCGTTACTCAGCGTGAGCCCTTTTTCGGATTTAAATTCCGGGTTGAAAAGGAGATTATTACCTTCGCATTGAAAATGCAGAAGGTAATGTTTTGATCGCCGTGTATTTAGTTATTTATTTGTATGCGTGTTACTCGCATAACTAAAAAAGTATTAAACCGAATCACATGAAATTTGGTGGGATGATTGGTTATTATCCGGGGACCATTTGATTAGATTTTGGGATTGATCGGGTCAAAGGTCAAGGTCAAGGTCATGAAAAGGTCAACATCTTCTTTTTACCATTGGCATGCAACTAATGCCAACATGTTCATAATTCAATGCCCAATCTTGTGATATGCGAAGGTATGCGCTCTACCGAGTGCCCGTTCTAGTTATATATTTAATTGATCTTTTCCTTTTTTTTTTATGGACCGTCACCAACACCAGGGCGGCTTGGAGTGAGTCATGATTTCACATCTTGTATATTTACTCAAAATTTGATGGTAAACGTATCGCATTGATGTCCCAATAATTTCGCCTCACCGGCGTCATCCTCTTGAGTTTATCTCGGCATCGATTGTTCGAGGATGAAAAAAACTACACTAGCTCTGGACCTCGAATGCACCGACCAGAGACGCAGATATTGATCGTTTTCCCGCGGACACAAATCCCAGCGCAGGGCCGACGGGAAGCCGAGGTGGGAACTGGAGGATCAATGAAGACACCGTGGGCCCGTCCATGTTTGATTGTTTTTTGGGTAGCGTCGGGTAAACCGCGCAGGCACAGCCGGCGGCACCTCTGTGGGTCCTTCTGTTGATGTTTCAGAGTCGATGCAGGCCTCTTCTTTGAGGGCGCCGCCCTCTCGTATTGTCCGGCCGCGCCCTCAGAGCCCATTCTCCGTATTTCTGAAGAGCCGCTTTAATGCGGGAGCTGCGGGAGAGCGGCGCGGGCCGAGCTCGTCCTCCGGCTCTCGCTCGCGAGAGAACGGCGAGAGTTCTCGGTGCGATTGACGAGAGAACATGAAATTGTCTTGGCCAGTATAGCATACTTTATTTTTTTTAAATCTGCCAATTTGTCGCTGCATCATCCAAAAAGTCAAAGTAAACCGTCAGAAATGTTCAATGTTGTCATTTTTGACAGTTTTATCGTCGTCAAACGTGTGTATTTGCATGAAAACACACGATTCAAATGTTTTTTGGGATGACTGTGGGTCAGTGGTCAGCAGGTCTGTCTTACAATCAGAGGGTTGGTGGTTCAATCCCCGCCCTAGTCGATGTGTCCCTGAGCAAGACACAAGTTTTTGTGTCTTGTGTCCTCTTTTATTTTGAAATCCTTGTCTCTTGTGTCCTCTGTTACCCTGCACTTCCTGTCCCTGTGATCGTCTGCCCTGTTCCTGATTGGTTCCACCTGTGTCCAATCACCTGCACCTTCTGTGTATTTAAACCCTGTTTGTCTCATTCCCCAGGGTTGGTTTGGGTTTAAATATACAGGGAAGGCGCGGGTGATTGGACACAGGTGATTGGACGCAGGTGATTGGACACAGGTGATTGGATGCAGGTGGAAACAATCACAGGATCAGGAAGTGCAGGAAAACAGAGGACATAAGAGACGGGGACTTCAAAATAAAACGAGACACGATACACAAAAACTCCACATCCTGACACGTTCTCTCTCTCGCTCTCTCGTTCTCGCTCTCTGTGCGTGTCTCTCTCTTATTCTCTGTGTGTGTGTGTGTCTCTCTCGCTCGTTCTCTCTCTTGCTCACACTCTCTCGCTCACTCTCTCTCTCCCTCTCTCTGTCTCTGTCGCTGCCTTTCGCTCTCTGTGTGTCTCTCTCGCTCTTGCTCTCTCCATATCTCTCTCTCTCACTCTGTGTCTCTCTCTCTCTCTCACTTCCTGTCGGTCATGTTCAGGCTAAACCTCAGGCCCCCCCCCCCCGCAGACGAGGTCGGCGTTTCCTCTCTGCACACGGGCTCTAGGATCGATAACCACTCGCTGTTCATCATTTACAGTCATCTGCGCCCCCCGGGGGGGGGGGGGGGGGGGGGCGGTCATCTTCATCCTGAGGAGGAAGAACAGAGAAGCAGAGAGCCAGATGGAACTCACTCTGTGTGTGTGTGTGTGTGTGTGTGTGTGTGTGCGTGTGTGCGCAGTGCAGTTTTACTCACATGTGTATTAATAAGCTGGTGTAAAAGAAGCCAACGTGGTCAAATTCATTGACAAGGGGCTCATCCTCAGGTTCACACTTGTGTGTTTGGGGTTTCTACTAGAACACGTTTTCATGCTTCAATGTGCAAAAGAACCGCTTTATTCCACATGGAGAAAGTCTTTTTACATGCGCTATTCTGTGTTTTTTGGCCCACGAACGTTTTCGCTCGGTCCGATTGTTTTTGCCGTCGAGGACTTTTGTGTTTACGACTCATTCTGTTGTCCTCAAACGCCCCACGGACGCTAATAACGCTGCTTTTTACCAGCGCGCTGTGTAACAACAAGGACTTTAGTTGGACATGAGTACCCTCCTACATCTTCCACTGTGGCAGCACAACGCTGCCACAGTGGAAGATGTAGGAGGGTACTAATGGATTACAATCAGCCTGTAACCGTGGCAACTGAGACGCTCGGATGACGTCTGATTGTACCGAGCGGTCTTGCAGAGAGGGGGAGGGGGGGGGGGTCTTTTATCAATACAGCGCCCCACAGGCGCAGCCTTTTTCCTGATATTGATGCCCCATTAGTGTGTGTGTGTGTTTGGTGTGTTAGAGACATGATGCAGAGCCACTTCTCCACCCTCTGCACGATTACACTCCCCCATTGGGAGATGACATCACCTCGACCTGCACCACTCTACTCTGGACACACACACACACACCCACACACACCCACACGCACAAACCTCAGTTGCCCATTTGATTATGATCCCTGGATAGACTTCCACTTATTTAATTTCTCGGCTTTTTAATCCATTATATTCCTCTCTTCTACAAAATCTTGTCAAACGAGTGTAAAGATGGAGACATGGAGGTCGGGGGAGGGGGGGGGGGGGTGGCGCTCGGCAAAGACGTGGTCGCTCCCTCCGTCGTCGTGAGTTTGTCTCTCACGTGGTCATCGGTTTTAAAAGTGTTGCCTCTAACCAAACCCAGTTGTAGAGGAGAGCGTGGGGGGAAAGACCAGAACGCTGAGTTCTTTTTACGTAGACACACACACACACATACATACACACACGCACGCACGCACACACACGCACACACACACACATCCGCGCGCGCTGCACTGAATGACTCGGCACTTTGTCTCAGTGTGCACGAGTTTCTTCAGGCAGATGTTTGTGTGTGTGTGTGTGTGTGTGTGTGTGGGCTCAGTTCCTGTGAGCTCTGCTGGCCTGCTGGAATTCAGGAATTTACACACACACACACACACACACACAAGGCATTTATTATTTAGGCCTTTTTTTTTTAACCTTTTTAACTTTCCAGGGAAAGCTGCCTGAAGGCGTTCTGTGTGTCACTTTCTCAGTGGAAGCTGTAAACGCTGAAGTCGACTCTCAGACATCAGGACCGCGTCCGTATTTTTATTTAAGTAAAATAACATGAAAAAAACCTAATAATTCTGCATTCATTCTCGACTCCACACACACCCGACCGTCATCGTCAGGTTGTGACGTTATTTTAAAATAATAATCTATGTTTGCTATCAAAAACAAAGTCAGGGAACGTCCTACACCGACTGCACAGGTACGTCTACTTTCAAATGTTCTACTTTTTAATTATACAATTGTTTTGATTATATAAGTTTAAATATATATAATATATATATTTATTTATTTACAAAACAAACAAACGAATGAGACGAAATTCCAGGCGACGTCTCGTGCTCCGCTGCCCCAGCTGCACTCAAATCACACACACCTTTCTTAGTTTTTTAAATTCTGGGGCCGTTGGTGAGATGTGTGAACACAAGGTGTGGCGCGTGTGTGTGTGTGTGTGTGTATGTATGTGTGTAGTAAGCTTCAGGACCTACAGCCGCCGCTAGTGAGGAGTAAACCCATAGGGAGTTTGAAATATGCCCCGTAATCTTTTAATGATCTTCACTGATGAGAGATCAGGGCTGTGTGTGTGTGTGTGTGTGTGTGTGTGTGATTACTGCGTATGAGTCATACCGTTCAAATGAACCAGATAGTGACTTCTCTACTAATGCAATCGTGTTTAGTGTGATGAAGAAAACACACCTTTTGTGTTGAGAGATTACGTGTGTGTGTGTGTGTGTGTAGGAATGCTGAGGTTTGGTGAGAAGCGACTGTGGGCGGGGTGGTGGGGTGGGGGGGGCTGTGACCGTTTGCCAGCCAGACTGTTGAAGACCTGCAGGACGAGTTGAGCTCCTCATCTGTATTTAATGTCGGTTCCTGGCAGCGTTCTCCGAAGGTTCCCCGTCTGCTCCTCCTCCTTCTCCTCCTCCGATGCCTTCGGAGTAATTTACGGCACGTTTGCAAACGTCAGTTTTTATATATTTCTCTTTCTGTGCCAGAGAACGATCTGGAGATGGAGGATGGGAAACACCCGTGTTACTTCATCTCGGCAGGAGGAGGAGGAGGAGGAGGAGGAGGAGGAGGAGGAGGAGGAGGCTCCAGCAACAGAAAATTAATTGCCGATTAAAGTTAAAAAAATGTTTTTTACGCCATTTCAAACGATAATCGATACTTCTTAACCCTTGTGTTGCCTTAGGGTCATTTTGACCCGAATCAATGTTTCACCCTCCTGTTACCTTTATATTTACTAACATATTTTACCCTTTGGGTTCAATTTGACGCCAGCAATTAAAACCTCCAGAAAATTATTAGAATTAATATTGTTTTCCAAGTTTAAGTGTGAGGCACTTTATGTTTGTTTGTTGACTACCGAAAGAACACCGACATTAAACATTGAATGGGGTCAAATTAATCCTAAAGCGGGGGGAGGGTGTAATATTGATTCGGGTCAAAATGACCCTAAGGCAACACAAGGGTTAAAGGGACTGCGCAGGATTCGGGGGCCCTGAATACCCCATTCTACGGTGGCCTGCAGGCCTTCGGGCTCTCTTAAAAATCTCTTTTTCGAGGGAGACCAGGACAAGACGGGCAGCAACACAAGAAACACGGAGTTACAAAATAAAAACCACAGAACAAGACGAGTTACAAGAAACTACAAGTTAAGAGACGGTCCCATAACGGAGTTCATTTAGGAAACGTTGACATTTTTGGGAACCTGCCTCCGTTTCTTTCAGTGTGTATTTAAAGGCATTGAGCGGTGTCAGTTCTTTGAGTTTTATATTTTCCTGCAACACTCCGTTCTGTTTACTTGTTTGTTTTAAACACACACTCCTCACACGCCTCCTCAGCAGATCAAAAAATCTGCTGAGGAGGCGTGTGAGGAGTGTGTGTGTCTCTCTCTCTCTCGCTCTCTGTTTGTGTCTCTCTCTCTTTCACTTTCTGTGTGTGGCTCTCTCTCTCTCGCCCTCTCTCTCGTTCTTTCTCTTGTTCTCTCTCTCGCTCTTGCTCTCTTTCACTTTCTCTCTCTCTCTCTCTCTGTCTGTGTGTGTGTGTCTCTCTCTCTCTCGCTCTTGCGCTCTTTCACTTTCTCTCCCTCTCTCTCGCTCTCTGTGTGTGTGTCTCTCTCTCTCGCTCTCTTTCACTTTCTCTCCCTCTCTCTCGCTCTCTGTGTGTGTCTCTCTCTCTCACTTTCTGTGTGTAGCTCTCTCTCGCTCTCTCTCCATCTCTCTCTCGCTCTTGCTCTCTCCATCTCTTGCTCTCTCGCTCTGTGTGTGTGTCACTCTCTCGCTCTCTCTCTCTCTAACTCTTGCTCTCTCGCTCTGTGCCCCCCCCCCCCCTCTCTCTCTCTCTCTCTCCGCTGCAGACTGCTGTAGGTGGTCAGGGTCCATGCAGACAGTGTGTGTGTGTGTGTGTGTGGAGGGGGGGGGTCTGTCTCGGGGGCACTCAGAGGATGGCTGGCTGGCTCTTCTTCCTCTCCTTCCTCCGTCTCTCTCTCTCTCTGTCTAGTCTTCTTGCACTCAGCTGAGATTGAAGGAAATTAAAAGGCATCTGGAGAGATAAAAAAAAGATAATACGAGCAGGAATCAATTTAAGAGGACAGCGGTGCATTCTGTAAACTCAACAATAACCTCACATTAGTGAGTGTGTTGTCTGTGATGATCTCATCCTTAAGACTGATATGCTTCCCCATTTGAAAGAGAAATAATTTAGAAATTTAATATATAAAGTACATAACAATATTGACAACATGTTATCATAAAATACAGACAAACAAAACCAAAAATCACAGAAATGTAAAATAAATACAGAGAATCAGAAGAGTGGAGTAAAAAATAAAAAGAAAGCCGAAACCGCACGAGAGAGACGAAGCCAGATAGAAAACGTGCAGGAAACAAAATTCCTGCATTCTTTTTTGACAAAAGGTGAAACACACACATTGCTACACACAGTACACAAGTGTCAGGTACTTAGTCTGATGCTCATAATCATCAACTTATTTAAGTCATTTACAGTTTCACACATCACGTTGGAGCCTGTTGTGTGTGTGTGTGTGAGTGTGAGTGAGATAGAGTGGAGTGCTGTGTTCACTATCAACAGGGAAGTGATGAATTAAGCCATTGTGCTCTTATTACGGCCACTTTTGTGTGGAAGGGGGCAGCTGTTAATCTTGGCACACGGCGAGAGCCCTTTGGATTAACACACACACACACACACACACAGGTTGTGTGGCTCTGATAAGCTGGCGGGTCGCCTTTTGAATTCATGAAGCAGGCGACTGTTCCTCATTGTTTTCGACTATCGGTTCCCGTCTCCCTGGTTGACTCCCGAGGCTCTCATGCTGCTCTGTTAATGGCGTGCGTGATAGTCCCCCCCCCCCCTTTTTTTTTTTACGATCCCAAAAAACAGAAAGCCCATTGAGTTGCCCGACTCTGTCATGGCACGAGATGAAATCGCCCGTGACCCCGCTGACCCCTGTCGTGACAACAACAAAAAAAGGCCCGAGGCCACGACCCCGTGTCCGAAAACCGCGAATTCCTTGTTGCCGATTGGCCGTTCCACCGCGTTTGACCTCTTCCGTCTTGTTCTCCCCTCTTCCAGCGGGGATGTCCTGAGCCGGTCCTCCGGGCCCAGAGAGCGGGTGTGCTGATGGGACCTGCGGCGCCGCCATGAGTTTACAAGATGGCGGCTGCAGCTACGCCGGCGGCGGCAGCAGCAGCAGCGCCAACGCCAACGCGCCTCCTCCTCCTCCTCCTGCGGCAGCATGCGGCGGCGCCTGGAGGACCAGGAGTTCGCCCTGCGCGTGTACCCGGGCGCCCTCGCCGAGGGCACCATCTACTGCCCCGTCAGCGCCCGCAAGAGCACCACGGCGGCCGAGGCCATCGAGCGCCTCATCGAGCGGCTGCGGCTGGATCGCACCAAGTGCTACGTGCTGGCCGAGGTGAAGGAGTTCGGCGGCGAGGAGTGGATCCTGAACCCCGGCGACTGCCCCGTGCAGCGCATGATGCTGTGGCCGCGCGGCGCCCTGGAGAACCGCGGCGGCCTGGGCAGCGGCGACGACTACCGCTTCCTCCTGCGGGAGAAGAACCTGGACGGGTCGATCCACTACGGCGGCAGCCTGCAGATGTGGCTGCGGGTGACGGAGGAGCGGCGGCGCATGGTGGAACGGGGTTTCCTCCCCCAGCCCGCAGGGGGCGACCCCCCGTCCGACCTGTGCGCCCTCCCGGAACTCACGGAGCGCACCATTCTGGAGAGCCTCCGCGCGCATTTCCGCCAGGAGAAGATCTACACCTACATCGGGAGCATCCTCATCGTGATCAACCCCTTCCAGTTCCTGCCCATCTACAACCCCAAGTACGTGAAGCTGTACGACAACCACACGCTGGGGAAGCTGGAGCCGCACATTTACGCCGTGGCGGACGTGGCGTATCACGCCATGCTGCAGCGGCGGAAGAACCAGTGCATCGTCATTTCCGGGGAGAGCGGCTCCGGGAAGACCCAGAGCACCAACTTCCTGATTCACCACCTGACCGCGCTCAGCCAGAAGGGGTTCGCCAGCGGCGTGGAGCAGATCATCCTGGGGGCGGGGCCTGTGCTGGAGGTAAGAAACGCCACATTGGAAAAAACCGTAATGTTCAAGAGGGGCCAGAAGGGATGGTTCAGGAGAGGATGGATTGTGGTCAGGTCTCATTCCTACCTTGTTTCTTTTTTTTATCGTTATGAAAAGGACTCGCAGACTGTGGCTGTGTCGCACTTTCACTGAAACCCACGAGCCCTTTAACAAACTCAGGAAGTGAAACAACGGCGGTCACGATTTCAGTTGCTGATTCAGATCCTGAGTTTGGTTTCCCAGAAGCCATTTGGTTAGAAAAAGAGTCCAACGTTAACACCTGAGACTTTAAAGTGGAGCGTATGTGTCATCTGAGACGACTTTGTCCGCCTCGTAGCTCGATTGTTCGGATAAGCTCGTTAAAGTTCTCTTAACGCGTCCGTGTCGACGGTGTGGAAGATGGTAAAAGCCGGAGCTTTAAGGTCAAGAAAGGTCATCGCGTGTTGTTGTGCCACAGCTGCTAAAAATAGGTCTGAAAAACTGTATTCCCCCCCCGTGAATCCCTGTGTGTGGCTGTGTGCTACTTACCGGTTGAACTGTGACTTCTACACACCGGGTAACGGGTAGAGTGGAAAGTAAAGTGACAAAAACCCAGATGAAATCTGAAGAGAAGTCAGCAGGTTATTTCTCCCGGTGTTGGAATGTCTGCTCATGAGACGAGGCGTGAAATGGATTATAGAAATGTCCTTCTGACGCTGGAATGCCTCCGCTTTACCACATATGACTCTTATATTTATATATATATATATATACACAAATATATATATATTTATTTATAATTATGTATTTATATATATATCTATAGATAAATAAATACATAATTTATATTATTTATATATATATATATTTATTCTATATATTAAAATTAATTATTATATAATTATATATATGTATATTTTTATATCCATATACATATTTCTTTATTTATATATAAATAAATAATGTATATATTATATATACTGTATTTTTATATAAATAAATAAATAATGTATATAAATAATTTGACCCAGAAACTGGGAATCCAATCTCTGCATTGATGGAAAAAAAATATTTCAAAAATGAAATGACGACTAATCTGCCTGGATTATGAATCAATAATGGATTGTGGATTATGGAATTTCATTGGGGAATTTCATGTTTCCAGAAGGTCTCCTCAAGGGCGACATTGTCCGCCTCCGCCTCACACTTATGACTCAGTGTGCTGGGTTCTCTGGCGACCATTTTGTGTCCCGCGGCACGCAGCTTCCTGTCGGGGGCGCACGGGTGTGGAGGCATGTGGCGTCGACGTGCAGCTGTGTGTGTCGACAGCATGTGTGTGTGTGGAGTAAAATACCGCGAACAAAGCTGTTGTGTGTGTGTGTGTGTGTGTCTACGGTCAGGTGAAAAATGCATGTTCGACCTCCTCGCTGCATCCGGGGGAAGAACCGTCATCAGCGCAGCTGCTTTTCGTTTTTTTTATTTCAGGTCCTGCGTGAAAAAAAAAATCTTTGGAAGCAGACGACGGTTTGAATGTGTCACGCATCCTAGGAATCTCTCGCGAACTAAATATCATGGAAAATGAGCGGTATGTTGGCACGCCGCCACATTTCTCACAGCCGCTGCTCTGCAGGTGATGATTTGACACCCGTGACCGACTGAATACCTGCGAGGAGCCCGGGGCCACCGCACCGAGGGGCCTGAGAGGCTTGTTTTGATAATAACACAGATAGAGGAACGGTTCTCTCTGAGGAACCAGATACCGTGTGTGTGTGTGTGATCACTTCCCCATCAATCACCTGCCGGACCGAGGTGGGAGACACGCGGTTCACACGGTCGAGGGAGTCCTGGAGGGCGGAAACATTTCTTCCACTTTGTTGCGTTTGTTTTGTGTTTTTTTTCTAACTTGTTTTCTTGTCCAGGATTTGACAGTTTGGGGTCAAAATCTGCTTCAGAAATCTAAAATATGAGAAAAAAGGGAAGAGCTTCTCTGGAGCAGCATTAAGGGACTTACGGCAATATTAGTGCAATTTATTTCAGTGTCGGCAGAAAAGGTTTATCCAAAGTGTGGAATTAAGATGTACCATTTTTTTGCAGGAAGTAGAGATAATTAGATTATTAGTCACGTAAATCAGGTGTGCTTTGGCATTTTTATCCTCCAGGCGGCGATTTGAGATATCTCAGGAATTTTCCTCTTCCACTTTATATAGAAGTGGACATAGCTTTTAGGGGTCAAAGGTCAAATGTGACCCCGTGAGTCCACTCCATTGGTGTGATATCTCAGGAGCAGACCCAGGAGTGGATTTCTTAAAATGTGTATCGAACCTTCTCCCGGACTCAAAATGAACTGATTTGAATATGAAGGTCAAAGGTCATCCCGACCTCACAAAAACACATGTTGGGCCACAAGTTAAGAATGCACGTGCTAACGATGACCTCAAGGTCTCAGACACGGGTTGACCGGAGGCAGCAATGTCTTTTAAAAAAAAGCTGCTTTTACCTCGTAATAATTATACAAATTTATAATAATAATAATCGGGATAATACGAAAAATATGTGACCGCAGGTGCCAAAGTGACGACATCACACCGTCTGAACTTGTGACTCTCCTCCTTATCCAGCTGCTGCTCACACACACACACGCACACACACACACACACACACCAAAAAACCAACAACACACGCCATCAACTGTTCTCCTGCGTGCTGAAGCTTTTTCCAAGCAGCTGAACATGACGTGCACATTATCGCCCTGTTTGCATCCCACCAACATCAGCTGGATGCTGGACACATTATGGGCTGCTGCCTGGATGGGTGTGGGGGGGGGGGCAGCTCTTCTGCCGGCCAAGAATCGAGCAGGCTAAGGAGTCGAAAAACCAGCCAAATTCTTTGGTTTCCACGAGCTGTAGAGCCAATTCCCGAAGCGTTCGCCTCGGTCCGGTGCTGAAGGCTGTGTGAGGGTTTGGATGTCAGGCTGCGAGGTCCCGCTCGGCCTCCTGGGGGACGCATCCCAAACGCACGCCAGAGAAGTGTTAATTCTGACCTCTTCGTTGGTCCCTTCATGCGGTTCATCACGCTCCGTCTCCTCCCATCCTCCATCTTAATGCCTGTACATTAGTCTGCTTTCTAAAAATGTAATTGCTCACTCATTACCTTCGCATTGAAAATGCAGAAGGTTATGTTTTGATCGCCGTGTATTTATTTATTTATTTATTTGTATACGTGTTACTCGCATAACTCAAAAAGTATTAAACCGAATCGCATGAAATGTGGTGGGATGATTGGTTATTATCCGGGGGACCATTTGATTAGATTTTGGGATCGATCGGGTCAAAGGTCAAGGTCAAGGTCATGAAAAAGACTTATTTTTACCATAGTGAAGGTCGACCGCTCCGTAGGGCCGAGGTCATGCTCGTGTGTGCAGGACATCGGTCATGGCGGAGAATCGAACCGACGGCATATTTACAGTCGTTTATTCCTTTATTCAGCTCCATTTGTCGTAAAAGAACCCATTAAAATCACACTTACGGTCAGATTCATTCATTAGAGTATAAGTCTGGTGATTCTTTTGTATATTTCATCTTGCGAAAAGAACAAAATCCAGCAATAGATTGATCCGTCTGACGAGTATTGTCATATTTACAGTCATTTATTCCTCTATTCAGCTCTATTTTTCGTTAAGAAAACCCATTAAAATCACATTGACACTCAGATTCATTCATTAGAGTATAAGTCTGGTGATATTTTTGTCTATTTCATCATATTTCCTCATATTTACAGTAGTTTATTCCTCTGTGCAGCTCTATTTTTTGTTAAAAACCCCATTAAAATCACATTTACACTCAGATTCATTCATTAAAGTATAAATCTGGTGATACATTTGTATATTTCCTCATATTTACAGTCGTTTATTCCTCTGTGCAGCTCCATTGTCGTAAAAAAACCCATTAAAATTACATTTACAGTCTGATTTATTCTTTAGAGTTTAAGTCTGGTGATACTTTTGTATATTTCATCTTGCGAAAAGAACAAAACCAAACAATAGATTGATCCGTTTGACAAGTATTGTCATATTTACAGTCGTTTATCCCTCTGTTCAGCTCTATTGTCGTAAAAAACAACATTAAAATCCCACTGAGTCTCACTGTTGACTGGATGACATGTTCCTTCATCGCCTTAAATAAAACCACGATATTACATAACTTAAATATCCACTAGAGCAACAGATGTGTCTCAATCCGCCTCTGAAAATAGTCCCCGACATATGTGCTGTTTAAGGTGTTGTAGAAATGTATTCAGCCATTTTATATGAATAGTTTTAAAGATTTTCATCTTCAGTTGAATTATCAAGAGACAGATCTACGAGTTGTTTCCTCAGGTGGACGATAACAAAAGAGTGAACCTCCTCCTTCAGTCATTGTGCGTCTGTTAGAGCGACATAATCCGAAGAACTCCTCGTGTGACTCAGCGAGTCGTGTTTCCAGCGCGGAGCGTTGACAGACGGAGTGTTTTGGGATAATAAGCCAGACGGGTAAAGCTCACCTGCATGAAACAAAGGATTAACGGCTCACAGGTGATCTGACTAAGAGCAGCGCGGAAATCAAAAGGTTGTGTATGAAATGATTGTGCGTTATGCAACGATAACGTGCCGGTTGTGACCGTCCAGCAGCTGGTTTCTGGGAACGTCTTCTCGGGAAGAAAAGACGTTCGCGCCGGTTAAACAGACTTCCACGCAGACTCGCAGATATGAAGGTCATCAATAAAGCGTTTATCCAGAAGCCTCCTGCTCTGCAGACGAGGCTCGAGTTGAATATGTTTACATGTTGGAGGAATACACCTTGAATGCCAAAACAACTGACCCACACTCAACAACTGACAGTCAACAACTGACAGACATACAGAGACCTGACAACAGACATACAACTGACAGACATACAGAGACCTGACAACAGACACACAACTGACAGACATACAGAGACCTGACAAGTCAACAACTGACATAAAACAACTGACAGACATACAGAGACCTGACAACAGACATACAACTGACAGACATACAGAGACCTGGCAAGTCAACAACTGACATAAAACAACTGACAGACATACAGAGACCTGACAACAGACAGTCAGTCAACAACTGACAGACATACAACAACAACTGACAGTCAACAACTGACAGACATACAGAGACCTGGCAACAGTCAGTCAACAACAGACAGCTAACAACTGACAGGCATACAGAGACTTGATAACAGACTGTCAGTCAACGACTGACATACATACAGAGACTTGTAAATAAGTTACACATCTCGGGCTCAGACGGGACCCCGGGCGAGTGTGTGTGTGTGTGTGTGGGTGGGGGGGGCAGCCGGGGCCAGATTACAGCCGGTCTTTGTTCTGGTGGTGTGGCCCGGCAGACCCCTCCCTGCCTGCCTGCTGCATAAGAAGCCGAGACGATGCCCCGCCCCCTTCCTTCTCTTCAGCAGATGGTTCCTATCCAGATGCCCCCCCCCAACACGCACACACAACCCCTCTGCTCTCAACCAGGCCCTCAGGGGCATGACCTGTCTCCTGCGGCTGATAGATGGCTCCAGGTAGTGCCTCGGCCCTCTGGTTTTTAAAAAGTGTGTGTGTGTGTGTGTGTGTGTTCAAAAGGCCCCCGTGTGTCATTAAGTGTGTCGGGGGGCTCGAGAATCTGCCCGGCACCGCAGACCACTACTCATCTTCTCAAGCTTTAAAATCCCCACCTAGCCGCTCCCACTGGACAGTGTCCTCCTCCTCCTCCTCCTCCTCCTCCTCCTCCTCCACCCATCAGGTTAAGTGAAAGGCTCGCGACAGGAAATTGATGGTCCAAATGTTCCTGATTCGATCTTGAGAAGTTTACACCGTGTCGCGGCAAATCCGCGACACGGTGTAAAAGAAAGCAGAGGAGGATAACAAAGCAAGAGGAGAGTAAAGCAATTCTCCCGCCATATATGTTTATATATTTATATGTATATATATATGTATATGTATATAGTTATTTCCATATATTTATTTATTTATTTATATTTATATGTATATATTTCTATATATATATATATTTGTATAGTTATTTCTATTTATATTTATATATATATATGTATGTGTATATATAGAGAGATATTTATATATATGTATGTATATATATATAGAGATATTTATATAGTTATTTCAGTCTATAAATGGAGGAGTTTTTACGAAATGACAAGAAATAAAGTTTTTCCAAAGTGTGTGCATCACACGTGGCGGGAGCTTGGAACCATCCACACGCTGCAGACGGCCGTTCTGAAAACACAATTACAAAAGAGAGGGGGAAGCTTTTTTTTCTTTTCAACATCCGGTCTTGTAGGATTATTGGTTTCGTAACAAAAGGACGGCTGGCGTCATTTAACTCTGCGTATTGATCACTTGCGTCCAATGAGATCGATCCGTGAACGACCTGCTGAGCGTAATCGGACACGTCCTGATCCCTCAATGCGGAAGTGGAGCCATCGGCCATTTAGACCGACAGAACCACACGATGAGTCTCTCCCTCCAGGAAGGGCTTCTCTGTCACCCCCCAGTCCCCCCAGTCCCCCCAGTCCCGCCATTGAAGGCATTGAAGCCGGCGGTTGTGGGTAAATAAGCGACGGGCTGAATGGTGCGGATGTGCCATTGAGTCTGAGAGAGTGAGTGGGCGGGCGAAATGAAAAGGCCGGGAGCGGCCGGCTGGAAGTTTGAACTTGTTACCAGGGCCCAGTCTGTGTACACACAACACACACACGCACACACACACACACACACACACACACTGCACTGTTACTGCATTCGACGCACCGAGCCCACCTGACGAAGCTCGAGCACGTCGCTCTTTTTTTCATCTTCACCGTCTCTTCTCACTGCGGCTCTTTCCTGCAGCAAATTGGTTGTTTACCACGTTCAAGTTTCCTCTCATGACTCCACGCTTTGAATGAATAAGCCCCGCCCCCTTGCAGTCCACACATTAATCAATCCCCAGCTTCTCGCAGACGTCCCACGAGTCCCTCGTCCTCGATGCAGGGAAAGCTCTAGTGGCTGCTGTGTCCCGAGATATGAATGTAGTTTTAATGTTTATAAACTTTATTAAGGTCACGGAATAAGAAGAAGAAAAAAAACTACTTCCTGTCTCTGTGGCTTAGAATTTAAATAAATAATTTAGTTATCTTGAATTGTCTGAAAAGTAAAAAAAAAATGGAGAACAGTCGTGATGAATATGAATAAGTGTGTTTAATAACAGCCAAACTATATACACATGTGTGGTGACTTTAATTCATCAAGACTTTAATTTGTGTTGTTTTTATTTTACGTTCACCGTGAAGTTTTAAATGAATGTACACATCCTCATATTGTGAGTGAGGCATTCCTTCTCAGCAGGAACTCTTGAAGGAACCGTTTCCGTCATCGCGACCTCTATTCATTTGGAGTGACCTCGTCGTGTCATGTCAAGGCCTCGCTAAGTAACACGTGAAAACCGCCCGGTGACGCCTTATGAAATAACATCTGTGGGGAACGCTTCCACGGCGCCGCTCGCCGTGTCTTCTTCTTCTTCCCCCCACAATGCAACAGCCCCTCAGGGAGAAGATGAAAGCGCTCTGTTTGCAGCCCCCTGCCGCCCGTCCTTCATCTTCTCTGCATCCCACCCACCTCAGATAAAATAAAAAGAAAAAAGGAAAGCAGAGGATGATAACAAAGCAAGAGGAGAGTATAGTAATTCTCCCGCCATATATATCTGTGTGTATATATTTGTGTGTATATATATATTTATATATATATTTATTTATACATATGTATTTATATTTATATATAAAATATATTATTTTAATGTTATATATATGTAGTTATTTATAAATATATATATGTTTATTTGTATTTATTTATATATACATATTTATGTATATACATATATTTATATATATATGTTTTTTATATATATACATATATATATAATGTGTGTATATGTGTATCCTCTCGCCTCTCCTTCCCCTGCAGCTGGTTCCCCTTGTAAACAGGCGGTATGAAGTCGTGCGTCTGAGTGCCCTCTGAGCTCTTGACTTCCGTAAAGATCCTTTTAAGGCGTTTAATAGTCCAGGTCTGTTGCCGTCTGCCGCCGTTAACCGCTTCCTCCCAGTAAACACTAAACAAGCTTCATCCAAAACAGCCGCGCCTGCACCCAGAACCCCCCCCCCCCCGGGGGGTCAAAGGTCAAGCAGGATGACAGACGAGTGTCACTTTAAAGGCGGCTGGAAAATGTGCTTCACGGTCATTTTTTATGTAACGTAAGGCACGCCAGATTTCCACGCTGATTGATAGAGCATGTCCTTCTTTTCTCCCTTAGAAAGGAATGTCATCTAAAAACTGAAAAAGCAATACGATAATCAAAAAATATATATATTAAGGGCTTTTAATGTGAAAAAGAATACCCGAAGGAGAGGATCTGGTTCTGTGCCTGTAGGTTGAAAGGAGTAATGAAGTAATAAAGTGTGTGTCTCGGTTCTGACATACATATTAACTGCAAGAAGAAAAAGAAAACACGCCCGGGGCGTCCGGGAAAGGCCTGAGTCTAAATGTGTTATGAAAACTGTCAGTTAACTGCCGTTTTTTATCGATTTGACAAAACAGACTATGGAACCAAAACTGACTAAATCGCAGTTTAAGATCATTATATATATATATATATATATATATTTATATTATATAATATAATATATTTATATAATATATATATTTCTTTGTCTCTGTCAACAAGAATATAGATTTGAAGTATCTTTGAGTGTCTAGAAAAGCGCTATATAAATTCAAAGTATTATTATTAGATGTTACAGACATAGATATTTGATTCTTTATGTAATAATATCGTGATATTGATTTCAGCCACGTGACTCCTTAATGTGAGCATCACCACATCTCCAGCCTTTGGTCCTGTCCTCTAAATTGCTGCCAGCATCTCTTTCAGTTTTTTAGCGGTTCAATAAAGTGAAATATGAAACGGCGCTTCGCTCCGATTGATCAGATTGAGCCGCTCGGTCTCGTGTAACGGGGACCGTGAGAGATATCGTGCTGCTTTGAAAATATTGCTTCCGGCTCTTTCATCGGAGTAACGATGCGCAGATCTCTCTGAAAAGGAGGTATCACTTTTCAGTATTATGTGTATATATATGTATATATACACTACCGTTCAAAAGTTTGTGGTCACTTAGAAATGACCTTATTTTTCAAAGTAAAGCACTGTTTTTTATCAATGAAGCAAGATAACATTAAATAAATAATAAATACAGTCTCTACATAGTTAATGTGGTAAATGACTATTCTCTGGTGTTTAATGAAGTCTCTCCTTTATATGTGAGCGCAGCTGAAAACAGTTATGCTGGTGAGAGAAGCTATAAGACTGGCCTTCCTTTGAGCGACAAGTTTAAAGAACAACTTTAATATTTCAAATAAAAATAATTAGTTCTAACCTATATTTACCTGAGTATATTTTCTATTAATTTTGCAATTAATTTGATGAATAAAAGTGTGAGTTTTCATGGAAAACACCAAATTGTCTGGGTGACCCCAAACTTTTGAACGGTAGTTTATACATGTGTATATATATATATATATATATAAAGGCGTGTCTTCACCTGTGAGACCCAAAGGTGTTGAGACGCCTGTTTAACACATACTGTGGAGAGACTCGCCGCTGCATCCTGACGCCATCTGGAGGATCCTCTGGCGCTGAGCTGTTGCTTTAATGTTGATTTTCTCTCTGTGTGTGTGTGTGTGTGTGTGTGTGTGTGTGATGTGTATCGGCTTCGGGGGGCTTCCATGCGTCGGCCCGTCGTACTCTTCACATCGGCGCCAGGCCGGTGTAAGAATAGATCCTTCTGCTTGTAGAGCGGAGGCACCGTCAACCTGAGATAAGATGGGGGGGGGGGGGGGGGAGATGATGAAGCTCGGGATGGAGGGCGAAGTGAAGGCGGATAAAGGAGGCCAAAGAAAGAAAGAGAGGGGTGGCGTGTTGGCGTATTATTAAGAAAAAAAATCTGAGAGCCAAAGATAGAAGAAAAGAAGAAAAAGAATGAATGGCGTCTCAGTTTCCAGAGGAGAAAAAAGCTAATTTCAGATTTCTTCTTTTCAGAAGACGAAGAGAAAATAGTTTGGCGGAGCGCCTCGCTTCAGGGGGCTTCAGCTCCTTCCGACAGACACTCAGATGAGACTGGGCAGGAAATGCCGTGTTCCTTTTCATTTAATTATTATTGCTCACACACACAACGCCACTAATTCAAACTTCCCTTTCAGCCCCCCCCCCCCCCCTCGGGCACATTGGTAACGTAATAGCCCAGAGATCGGACGATTATTATTATTCCACGAGAACGGCCATCTTGGCTCTCAACCTGGCGGCTGGCGGAGTTCTGGCCAGATGGGCCGACTCCTCCGAGTTATTTATTTGTGTTTCTGGACACGGTGTGAGATACGGTTCTGGACGCAGAGGCTGCCAACCCCGGAAAACTGGACTCGTTTAGCCAATAGAGCGATAAATCCAGAAGGATTCTATCGGGAATCCAAAAGCTGTATTTCTGAAGAGATAAATATGACATAAATATGGAAACTTGAAGATAAGATAATCCTTTATTGGTCCCGCGGTGGGGGAAAGTGCAGGATGACAGCAGCAGAGGGTAAAAACGAGTCTTCTGAATACGTCTTAAAGCTATTCCTTGTGTTGAGCCTTAAAGATGGCGTTTGTGCATGGCGGGCCAACGGCATGGGGCGGGGGGGCGGGGCCGCCTCTTTGGGGACCTTCAACGTGCAGCCGGTAATCGGAGAGGACTTTCACGAACGCCTCACGACTTTCCTGGATGGACCATTTGACGGATCGCCGTTCTCTCGAACGACCTCCGAACGGTTAGATCAAATATACATGAAGCCGGATGCTTTTTAAGGAAAAGGTTCCTTAAAGAACCCTGGTTTGAAAGGTTCTTTGTGGAACCAGAAATGATGCCTTAAAGATCATTTTTTTAAGGTTCTTTGAGACACCTTTATAGATTCTTTGAAGAACTATTAAAGGAAATTGTTCCTTAAAGAACCCTGGGTTGAAAGGTTCTTTGTGGAACCAGAAATGATGCCTTAAAGATCCATGTTTTAAGGTTCTTTGAGACACCTTTATAGGTTCTTTGAAGAACTCTTTAAGGACATGGTTCCTTAAAGAGCCCTGGTTTGAAAGGTTCTTTGTGGAACCATAAATGGTTCTTCTATGGCATCACTCTGAAGAACCATTTTCGGTTCCAGATGTGACCTTCATTGTTCTGTGTGTACTTGTTTATTTGCTACTTTCTTTCTTTCACGCACGACTCCCAGAGCTCGATGAATATATTCTTACACGTGTTTTTTTTCTGACATTTTTTAATTTTATGCTTCATGACTTGCATTTTCCTTATTTCCCTCCAAAGTACCCGAGTCACGTCGCTTTGCCGGAACACGATGGTTCAGAGCCCGTCCGTCAGTCCCTCTTTGTTGTGGCTGCGCAGCTTTTAAAGCCTTCTTGTCTCGGCATCCGTTAGAAAGCATCCATCCTGCAGAGTGTGGATGCGGTTGCAGAGTGATGCGTTCAGGTGCTTCTTGAGTGAGGTTGTGGTAAAAAAAGACCACAAAACTTAAGACATTATTAAGAGTCATTGAAGTGGCGCTGACCTCTCAGACGGACGTGATGGACGAGGTTCTCCGTGCGGCTCGTTACGAATCCCGGGTTCGTCAAAGTGCTTCATCGTTCCTGTTTTCTCTGCGTCTTTTCTCCGTCGCGTGACAAAGAAGTGGCGCGATTACTTCACACTTTGTGTGTTTTATGAACTGCAACCGGCTCACGAGGAAAAACCCAAAGCAGCGAGGAGCTCGCCGAAGGCCTCAGGAACAGAGTTAACGGAGTGAAATTAAGAGCGTAGTGCGGGAGGAAGAGGAAACGCCGCAGGTTGCGACCGGACTTCCCTTCTGCGTCGAAACCAAAGCACGAGAATCTTATCCGAGCCGCCTGATTGGTCCTCACTGAAGGCACGGATTGCCTTGCAGAAACAATAATCGTAAGGTACCAATGTGTAATCTAGTTAAAGGTATAGGACAAGGATCCTGTATGGTCTCTCACACACACAAGGGCTAATTGAGACCTGTGTCACACACACACACACACACACGCTTATGTCATACACACACTTTCACACTGCAGCGTGTAGGAGTCCGGCTCTCGAGGGATTAACACTCTCCTTAATTCCTTCTCACATTCTTCCTCCCCTTTCCTTTCCTCTTCCCACCTCTCCCCCCCCCCCTTTTTTTACATCTCCCTTTCTTTCTCTCTCCCCCCCCCCTCTCTCCCCCCCTCCTCGTGGACAGTGCAGAGGGCCTGTTGACAGTCCCGTGCAGTGGGAGGAGGCTTTTATTGGGCCTCCGTGTTCAGCCCTTCCTGAGGCCAATGGGATCCAGATGTGGCCCGGCACTGTAGTGACAGCAGCCATTTATGGAGCGAGACAGAAAATGTGTGTGTGTGTGTGTGTGTTGTCGCCCTTGAGCGAGGAGGCGCTGAAGTGTCGGGATGAAGGGCATCGTTGCCGTTGCCTCTTCTTGTGTGTGTGTGTGTGTGTGTGGATCTTTGTGAAGAATCTTTCTGAATGTCAGACCTTGAGGCTGGGGATGTTTTTTGGGGGGAAAGCGAGGACATTTTTTACATTCCTCAGATGTTCAAAGAGCTGTTTGGGGTTTTTAGACTTGGTTTCAGGGTTACGGTTCGAATTACCTCCAGTGGCTCGAGGTCTCAGACACATACCGCACATAGAACCACATTTTTTATTAGGCTAAAAATACTTTTTTTAACTCTGGCATTCTACATTTCTGCAAACCACGGATATATTTATATTAAAATTGTTTTGCTGCGAGTGATGTCGTTCATCAAGTGACACGTTATTGATAGACATATTCAACGTTGTTGGCCTCCTGGGGCAGCAGCAGGTTTAGTTTCCATGGCAGCAGTTTGACTGACATGTGGGAACTGGAGACGTGATGAAACACAACGTACACGTCTTCCTTTTGGTCATAAAAATGTTGACGAAATACGCAGCGGATGCATATGATGCACTGATTTATTATCGTTGGCATTTAAATTTCAGTTTTTAAAAGTATTTATCAACTTAGTTTAAAAAAAAAAAAAAATGTACAGAAGAACCGATGTGTGTTTGTCATGCTCTGTGTCTCCGCCCTCCGGGACTAAAGAGAGACACGTGCGACCCTTTGTCCACAGTGTGTGTGTGTGTGTGTGTGTGTGTGTGTGTGTGTGTGTGTGTGTGTGTGTGTGTGTGTGTGTGTGTGTGTGTGTGTGTGTGTGTGTGTGTGTGTGTGTGTGTGTGTGTGTGTGTGTGTGTGTGTGTGTGCTCTTAGTAGTGATGCTCTGCCGAGGTGTTACCTTGCAGAGGTGTGTGTTTGTTCACGGAGTAATGGGGCCCTGTTGAAAGGGTGACCCTGAGGAAGAGCTGATGACGAATGCTGTGCATTCATGCAGGCACATCCTGTATGTGTTCATTCATATATATATATATATATATATGCCGGTGTTTCCTCTGTGTAGTCGAGAAATAATGGTTCTTAAATGGTTCTTTAAATGGTTCTACGAAAAACCACCTACTGAAGAACCATGTTTTGAAGGTTCTTTGAGACACCTTTATAGGTTCTTTGAAGAAATATTTAAGGAAATTGTTCCTTAACGAACCCTGGGTTGAAAGGTTCTTTGTGGAACCAGAAATGGTGCTTTAAAGAACCATTTTTTAAGGTTCTTTGAGACACCTTTATAGGTTCTTCAGGGTGTCTGCGGGGCATTAAAAAGTCTTAAAAAGTCTTAAATTGCTTTTCCTAAAAATAAGGCCTTAAAAAGTCTTAAATTGTCTTAAATTCAGATTGGATTGGTCTTAAATCTTTTGGGTGTCATGTCACTGCGAATATGAGGCAATCTGGTCCACCAGGTCCGTATTTTGCTCCGGTTGCTCTGCGGCGTCTCTGGTGTCACCGGGGCCACGCCCCTTCTCTTAAAGGGGCCCCGCGTATTCGGTCCCATCCCCTACAACGTGAAGCATCGGCTACTTTAGAAAACATGGGGGATGCAAGTTCAACAACGGCTTGAAAAGAACGAGTGTTTCTGGTCACGGTCGGTGAAATGCTTCTGAAGCTGCGTTATGTGTCGCGAGACTTTCCAGCGGTGGAATCTCACGTGCAGAGCAAGAAGCACAGAGACTAGCGAAGGCCGCCAGCAGCCCGCGGGGCTAGCTCCTGCTCCGCCGCGAGCTCCTGCTCCGCCGCCAGCAACGACGTCAACGCTACAACGCTGGAGGTCACCGGAGGAAATCCAGCGCCGTGCAACAAAGAGCTCATCACCGAAGACCAACGCTGCGGCGTGTTCTTCATTCTGTTCCACGAGACTCTGGACCAGACCACCGCGAGACTCTGGACCAGACCACCGCGAGACTCTGGACCAGACCACCGCGAGCAGACAGCTGGACTTCATGTGCTCTCGGTTCAGTGACCCGGTCCCGTCAGGATCCTCTGGAGCTCATGGGCCATGACACGCCCAGGACCTACTTCAGCATCTCAAAGTAAGTCTAACATAAATATATGTATTAACTATCCTCTTGTATATGAGTATGTGTTTCATATAGTTAAGCTTTACTCGTGTGTCAAGTTAATAACAGCTATGGATAGGCGCACTACACATTAATTAGACTAATTAAAAATAGTTTTAGAATGGCAGTAGAGTGGTGTTTACCTGTCAATATGTCTCCATAGTATACACTAGGCTCAAGGGATGGCTCACGTTGCTTAATTTGTAAAAATAGTTTTCAGTCATATTGATCCAGTCTGACATTAATCTGAAGTGGTGGTGTCATAAGAGATGTGGTGACTGTTGTTTGGCTAATGTCTGCCTTTTCTTTCTTTTTTCCAGGAGAATGGACCAAATGTCAACTGGAAGTTTTTGTTTTCATATAGTGTGAAAAAGATTGTTTTCCTAGTATATTCACAAAAGCTCAGGAGTAGACATGAACCTGTGCACAAACATCCATCACATAGAGACATGAGAACTCACACACACACGCACACACACACACACACACACACACACATACATTCTATTATGTAAATGATTTTGCATTTTAAAAGCAGCTGGAAATGTTATTTATGTTATTTTATAGATTTTTTTGTTCAAAAGGAACTATGTTGCACGTATTTTAAAAATATATTTACTTGATTTTATAGACATTTGTTCATGGGACCTAAATGTTCTGAAAATGTTGTATTCATAAATATAATTTACAACAGCAATGACATTTGTGTTATCCTTTTGCATTACACCATACTGTTAATTTTGAACAGACATCAGTGTGTTTACTTTGAATTAATTAATTTAGATTAATGTATATTTCCTTCGTACATTAGGTTTTAAATTTTATTGAGACGTGGTCTTAAAAAGTCTTAAAAAGTCTTAAATTTCACTGGTTTATTCCTGTAGACACCCTGTTCTTTAAAGAACTATTTAAGTCATTGTTCCTTAAAGAACCCTGGTTTGAAATGTTCTTTGTGGAACCAGAAATGATGTCTTAAAGATCCATGTTTTAAGGTTCTTTGAGACACCTTTATAGGTTCTTTGAAGAACTCTTTCAAACCAGGGTTCTTTAAAGAACCCTGGTTTGAAAGGTTCTTTGTGGAACCATAAATGGTTCTTCTTCTATGGCATCACTCTAAAGAACCATTTTCGGTTCCAGATGTGACCTTCATTGTTCTGTGTGTACTTGTTTATTTGCTACTTTCTTTCTTTCATGCACGACTCCCAGAGCTCGATGAATATATTCTTACACGTGTTTCTTTTCTGACATTTTTTTATTTAATGCTTCATGACTTGTTTTCCTTATTTCCCTCCAAAGTACCCGAGTCACGTCGCTTTGCCGGAACAAGATGGTTCAGAGCCCATCCGTCAGTCCCTCTTTGTTGTGGCGGCGCAGCTTTTAAAGCCTCCTTGTCTCGTGGTCAATAAATCCTGAACCCTCACTCCAAGTGGAGGATGTCGGCGGAGCGAGTGTTTCACGTCCATTAGGCCGCGACGTTGACCTCTCGCCGCACGTTGCCTCGGAGCGAGAGGGGCCCCCGAGAGCCGGTAACTACACCCGCGTGTTGAGAGAGGGCCGCTTCTTTAAGAACGGCGGGAACCAAAGAGAGTCGACTCCTCGGGAGACAGAAACGAATATTGAATATGCGATATGTGAACCGGTGATGTCTCGCGTACGATCGAGTTTAACTAGACTCCCTTATGAATAAAGTGCATTATAATCCACCATAAACACGACCGTTGGAGTTCAGAATGAGCTTCAAAGTAATAGTTCGACATTTCTGGAAGAAAAGCTCCTAATCTTAAGAAAGAAAATAAGCGTATTTTCTCCAATGTCCAAATATTCCTCCTGGATTTGGAGTTCAGTGCTGAGAAAATATGAATATTTGCACATATGGCTTCAACTTTTGAAAAAAAGCATCTGTGTTTACATATCACATGTAGCAAGTAAACAACAGGAGACAATCATTGGAAATCATTTCGTGCATTTTTGTGTAGTTAGTGTCCTGAGTGTTGGATGGGAAGTTAATATTTAAACAGGAACTACGGTAATGACTTGGGGAGGAAGTGTGTGTGTGTGTGTGTGTGTGTGTGTGTGTGTGTGTGTGTGTTTATCAACTCATAGATATTAGTGAATGTTTGCTCGAATGTGTGCGTACAAATTATATTATGTTGTCTTATATCTTTGTTTAACCCAAACTGAGTCGCCTCCTCTCTACACATGCCGGCCGTGAGGAGGCGGAGCCTAACATGAACCTGACCTGTCGTGTTTACATAACTGCACCCCTCCTCCCTCCTCACCTCCTTCTCCCTCCCTTTTTTCCTAGAAAGTGTATCTGGAGTAAATGAAAGGAAAGGAGCAAATAAATAGAGAGAGAGAGAGAGAGAGATAGAGAGAGAGAGGGGAATAACAAGAGTCCAGGGGAGTGGCAGTAAAACATTTTCACATTATTTTGCGTTGTTTGTGGTTCAGATACTCTTCTGTGAAGAGCTCTGGCTCAGTTGTAGTCCTTTGTCTCTTGGAGGAGTTGATGGTGAAGTGAAGAGATTCACCGAATGGTTTTTAAATAATTTGACTGGTTCTAGCTTCTCAAAGTGGAGATGCACTGCTTTCCCCTCTTTTGCATTATTGTGACAAAAATCTGTTTTTCATAGACGGACACTCAGGATGGGCATTTCTTATTTTTTTACGGAATCGACGGATTAATCCGTCACGTAAAGTAACTGTGAGTTGCAGCTCCTGTTTTGGTGCCTTGCTCAGAGGCACGTTGGCAGCGATGGAAGAACGGAAGCACCGTTTCCTCCTCGCCGTCTTCCTGCGGAGGATCGCTGACAACCAGCAGTCAGTCTCGTTAACGAGGGCCCGTGGGCGTCCACCACCGGATAGCACTTTACAAACAGATTGAGCAGGCAACACACACACACACACACACACACACACTCCTTCTCTCCTGCGTGACTGTGTTTTCATGCCCGACTGCACACATAGAGTACAAGCTGGCACCGAACACACTCCAAGTGATAAACACACACACACACACACACAACGGGCGCTCTGTTTTTCCCAGCATGCCATTGCCGAGGCGCACCTGCTGTAGCGGAGGAATGCCACGTGATGTCATCTCGCCCAGAGAGCTCCTGTGAATGTGGAAGTAGCAAAGCCGAAAAAACAATCACAAGAACCGTGGGTCTGACGGCCCTCTGGGGGGGAATCCGTTCACGCGGCGTGAAATCATTCGGAGAGAGTTTTTTCTTCTTCTTTTCGAGGCGTGTTGTGCTGTAGCGAGAGGGGGAGGAGGGATGGAGAAGAGACGCAGGTGAGGAGGTGAAGGAACAACATTATAGCATGCACACATGTTCTAGTAGAAAGCCAAAACACATGTATGAACCTGGCTATAAGCCCGATGTGTCCCCTTTAATTAAGTCACTAAGCCACGGTGTCGTTGTTGGACACATTAAATACCAGAAGAGCGAACACTTGTAAAAGTGCATTAAGAAATAGGTAGTGAGTCTAGTGACAGTAAGAAGGGATGCAAAGTAAATAAATAAACTAAATGTTCAGGACCGTTTTATTAAAAACACATTTATACCGTACATATATCCCAAGAAATATATTTTAAAAACATTTTGTTTTGGTATTAGTACAGAAACCTTAAGTAATTTTTTGTTGACTGTCAAAAAAACTGCATAAAGTTGAAGAGTAAATATTTTTTCGCAGCTTTTTAAAGCAGATTGACTGAGTTCCGGCAGTCCTACCTTCCACATCCCACCGTGCCTCTCTCTGTATCTTAATCACAGACGTCTGCTTTAATATAATATAATAATGGCCCTGAGGGCTGAAATTAGCAGTCCAAATATTGAACACATCTTTAAAAGAGGAAGCCTTTAAGAAAAGAGAAACACGCTCGTAAATCCCCTGAAGGTTTAAAAACATATCTTTTATAATCAAATACAGAGTAGTTAGATCAAGACAATGTCTTGCAATGATATAAAACAAAAAACAACCATCATCTGCAAATGACCGTCCCTAAAAAATGGCGTTCGCATCCGATTACCTGAATGTGCTTGTTGTCGTTAGTTTAGATGATGTAGTTGCGTAACACGTATATCTCGATGCGATATGATTTGTTTTTTAGCAATTTTTTAGGGAAACACTCCAGCTGTATGGAGACAAAGAGAGTAAAGAGCAAGAGAGAGAGAGCGAGAGAGAGAGAGAGTTGTGTGCATTAAAAGTATTAAAAGCAGATTTTAGCCACTGCTTTGAAGAAGGTCCGGTCATGCTAATTACCGGGCTAGCTCCCATCTCGTTCCTTCAACAATAAAATAAATCCGGTTATGAAATAGAAGCGTCACTTATTCACCGGCTCCGAGGCTGAGGCGCCTTTACTGCCCCGGTGGAGAAAACAACCGGCTAACGTAACGTGATGGCGTGGAAGAGCCCGCGGGAGCTAACGCGGTGCATAAGCATGCATTAGCATAATGCCAGTATGGACCCAGTGCTGTATATATATGTATATATATTTATGTATATATATATATATATATATATACAGAGCAGGATTAATCCTCGGGGTCAGCACATTTGATTCGCCATCAAATCTAACATATGGCCGACTAAACTGTATCTTTTGACGTTTTTTAACACATTCAATTGGTTATTTCTGGATCTCCATATGGCACCGCAGGCCGTGTGCAGTAAAATCTGGGTTTAATTCCGTTTGTATTGAGTCATGTTGAAATTAAAACAGAGATGACTTTCAAGTCGGTGGGAACAGCGAATGTGTCCCGTCAGCGTCGTTCCCGTTTCTTGTTTCCTTCGTGTTGTGGTTTCTTCAAAGAGAACAAAGGCGTTAGTTCTGCCTTTTCTGTTATTAATTTTGACCCAAACAAAGCCGAGCATTGTGTTGAACGATGGTCGTGTTGGGAAAAGAAATCCCACAGCCTGTTCTCACTCCCAGTTGTCGAATACAGCAGCTGATGTAGTCGGGAGGAAAGAAGGAAGTCAACTGAGGTAGAATAAAGAGCAATAAAGTTCACCGATAACGAAGGACTTTCACCTAGGAGATCCGTGTTCGTGTCCCGTAGTGAAACCAAAATTAAGTTATGTTAAAATAATTACGTTTGTTAAGTTATGTAAATTAATGTACAACAAATTGTCGTCTTTTAACGGCAAAAAAAAAAGTGTATTTTCAAAAGCCAAGCTGAATTTGACTTGTGCAAAACTTACGGTACACGGTACGCATTGTAGAGTGCCATTGCTTGAATATTTGGGCCAGTGGCCAAGAGAATGTGTTTTAATATTCGACGAGACTCTGGACATTAATGCGTAGAAACACAAGACACGAATGTTGTGTGTCAAATCATTTCCGTACATTTTGACCCCCCAATTCTTTTTTTTAAATTGACCTAATTAAAAAAACACACCACTAAACACACTCAACGGTTCCCAATGACCGTAGACATCTGGACCCTTTTAACAAATTAATTCATTTCAATGACGTGATGTATTGATTTCTATCTTCGAGAGGGCTTTATTGCCTCCGAATTAGACGGGAAGGAGGGCACAATAAAGGAGGGGGGGGAAGGAGAAGGACATAAAGGTAACAAGGGGTTGAGGTCAAAGGTTACTGAAAGCTTTTGAGTTAGTTGGTAACAAGGAAAGTGGTTTTAGGGTTATTTTAGTTTTTTATGCTTGCTCTCTCTCTCTCTCTCTCTCTCTCTCCACTAACATGTTTAACACACACACGCTCAGAGTAATCACCGATTCACAGTGTGTGTTTTCCTGTGCTGTGGTCACAGCAGGCGCTGACCATGAAGCAGAGTTCACCACTAAATCATCCGGACACTTCAGCCCTGCTCATCAATCTCTTTGAGACACACACACACACACACACACACACACACCTAGCCCCGTGCAGCCACACATGGTATGCATAATGAGCTCAAACAATACAAAACAACGTCTTTCATTTCTATTTGATTGAAGTTGCTTCTGCAGTTATTGGGTGTACCTCTAAATGAGGTTCTCTCTCTGTGTGTTTTCTGAGGTTTTAAATGAAATAAAATAAACAAAAACAAACAAACATAAACCCCGTTGTCACTCCCAGCGCTCGTCGATGTCTCACGCGAAACTAAGTGAACCTTTCTATATTTTGAAGTGGCGTAACGAAAGAGGAGTTGAATATAAAGAGTATAAATGCAAAGGCTGTGTCAGAAGAGGACGCGGTCACTGCGGTGTCGGCCGTTGGTTCGTGGTGTCGCCGTTTCGAAGCCCCGAGTCTGGCGTTTTGGTCGTCGCCATCTTTTTATTCAGCTCACAAGAGGGTGTTATTTTCATATCGCGCAAAATATTACAATTAACTTTCATCAACTTAAAACGCACTGTGGACATGTTAAGCTTTTAAGTCGCAGACGACACGCCGACCGAACGGCGCGGTAGCGACCTGTCAGTCACACGGTAGCCCCGCCCCAAAGCGTCCCCTGCTTTATACTCTATTTTAATACGTCACGCTGGATTGAAGAAGACTTAAAACTGCAGAGTGAGACTATAAACTCACGTTTACAATGTTTACCGAGGGAATAAATCAAGAGAGAAAGTCGTTTCTATAGACTTCTATACAATTGAACAACCAGAGGAGTCGCCCCCTGGTGGCCACTAGAGAGAATGCAAGTTCGAGACACTTCCACATCGGCTTCCCTCCTCAGACCCGGAGGTTGCCGGCTGGTCACCGTGTGGTTTGATGCTAAATTGGCAGTTTACATTCGAGCCGGTGCTCATTTCACTCCATTTCAGGAAGAGGAATTTATAAATCTATAAACGTGAAACATTTCGCCACAGACGGGCTCTCGTATCCAGTAAGTTACTGAGATTGAAAGCTCTGTCATTATCATATAAACTGCAGTTTCGATTTACATTTCTGGACCGAGGCACCTCTCGCCGCCCGGCCCGCTCTTCTTCTGTCGTGGCAACCCCGTTTATTTATGCAGCCTCTTCCATGGCCGGGTGGAGAGGGAAAAGAAGACATGGATCTGAAGTGAGATAATGAGGATGGTGTCGTCGGGGAGGAGAAAAGATGAAAGATGAAGTCGTTTTCTTCTCCGTCCTGATCGTATGTTTCAGGTCGGGGAACCTTTTTTTAAATTAACCCTTAAATTGTGCTTTTATGAATCTGTGTTATTCTGGAGCTACAGTTTTCACCCAGCAGCCACAACCAATTATCTTCTCTCTCTCTCTCTCTCTCTCTCTCTCTCTCTCTCTCTCTCTCTCTCTCGCTCGTTCTCTCGCTCGGCTGGTTCTTATTTAGTCATTTTTTACAATTTCAAAATACGTGATTGCGTCAGCCTGAAATTCCGCCGCTGTGGAGCTGAAATATGTCGTTCATCTTTAAAATCCTTTCTCCTTCCTCTTCTTTCACTCTTCTACATCTTTCCTCTTTCCTCGTCTCATTCCTCCTTTGTTCGGGATCTTCTCTCTTTTCCTTCTGTTGTGTTTTGTTTCCTCTTTGCTGCTGTCCTTGTTCATTCCTTTCATCTTCTCCTCTGTCCTAGAGGATCTTCCCTTCTTCCCCTCCTCCCACTTGTTTTCTTCTCAAACCTTCCAGTTTTTCTTTTGTCCCTTTCTCTCCTTCTTTCCTTGTCTTGTTTCATCTAATTTCCTTGTTTGGTCTCCTCTAGCCTGCTTTCCTCTCTTTTTCTTGTTTTGTTTCCTTGTTCCATCCCTCTACCTTGACTCCTTCTCATCTCCTATCTTCATCTCTCCCTTTTCTTCTCTTCTCTCATTGATTCCTCTCCTCTCTTATGTCCTCCTCTCCCCTTCTCTTATTTCCTCTCTTGTCTCTATCTTTTCTCCTTACCTCTCCACGGCTCCCTCCTCTTCTCTCCTCTGCTTGTTTTTGCTCCTCGTCTCGTCTCCTTATACCTAACCACCTCCGCTGGCGCCCACGAGGCACCTAATGAGAACCTGAATGAGTCCTTCAGGGGCTTCTAATGATTGACTATGTGTGTGTGTGTGTGTGTGTGTGTGCCTCTCTCTCGCGGGCCTCTTCCTGAGCCTCATGACCTCGGTTCAGTCCTGTGATTGGTGGCTCTCCCCTCGACTCCTCACACCTTGTTTCACTTTGGATCAGCGCTCGGTTCGTGGAGTTTTGGACCTGAACATCTTCTCATTGTGACTTCAACTTGTTGATGAGCAGCTTAAAGGTGTCTGTGTCTGTCTAACAACACACACCTGGGCCTGTACCTGTACCTGGGACTGGGCCTGTAGATGGGCCTGTACCTGTATCCGTACTTGTACCAGTACTTGTACCTGGGCCTGTATCTGTGCCTGTATCTAGGCCTGTACGTGGGCCTGTACCTGTACCTGTACCTGTACCTGTACCTATACCCATACCCGTACTTGTACCTGTACCTATACCCGTACTTGTACCTGTACTTGTACCTGTACATATACCCTTACTTGTACCTATACCCGTACTTGTACCTGGGCCTGTACCTGTACCTATACGTGTACCTGGGCCTGTACCTGTACCTGTACCTATACCCGTACTTGTACCAGTACCTGGGCCTGTACCTGTGTCTGTACAGTGTCACCTGTCACCTGTCTCCACGCTGACGTGTCTCCGTTGTCTCCTCAGGCCTTTGGGAACGCTAAGACGGCCCACAACAACAACTCCAGCCGCTTCGGAAAATTCATCCAGGTCAACTACCAGGAGAGTGGCACTGTCAGAGGGTGAGACACACACACACACACACACACACACACACACACACACAACTTAATACCAGCTGATTATCAAAGCTGCAACTGATGTCTCTCTTGACTTTTATGTGTATGTTTTTTTTTCTTCCCATTTATTTTCAGAGCCTATGTGGAGAAATACCTGCTGGAGAAATCCCGCCTGGTGTACCAGGAGCACAACGAGAGGTGAGACGCAGGAGGTTTGGTCGCTTACAACGACTTTTCAAAATGTGATTTGAAGAATAATGAACCTCCAGGAACCTGAGCACAGCCATAAATAAGAAAGGAGAAAGATTATAGCCCACGAGAGATAATATGTCAAAATCCATATACATCCATCTCTACGCTGACTTGTTCTTTATCTGAGAAACGTAATACTGAAGTAGCCGTCACTTCCTCTGCAAGCTGAGAACGTATATATATATATAGCCCAATATTTGTGGGCTATATATATTTAATGTGTCAACACCCTTTAACGGTACATTATTGCTGATACAGTACTGCCTTATTGCATAATCACACATCACAATTATATTTTGAGAAAATAAATTCCGCGATAATTCCTAGAAATCGGTTTGGCCGTCTGTTCTCACGTCTTGTTTTTTTTTCACGAGCAGACGCACAAACACATTTCCACCTGCGTCTACGCCCCTCGCCCGGCTCGGTATCGCTCATCCCTCCGCGGCGGCGAGACACTCCACGGTGTAACGGCTTTTGAGGGAAGGAAACACAAAACAATGTAACCCCCCCCACACACACACACACACCGGTCATCTAATCCCTCTCACCCTGATTGGCCTCTGGGTTTCTATTTCATCCCGATGACAGGCCGTGGCGGCCATATTGATAGGGTAGGAACTGAAGACAGGACCCCCCCCCCCCCACACACACCCTGACAGCTCAGAGGGGGGGGGGGCTGATGATGAACTGCAAACTCCCCTGAATCTTAACTCCAGGCTCAAGACAGGCTGCCTCTGTTCGACCTCTGACCCCCAACATGAAGGGCTCGGGAATGATTGGTCGTGTGGGTTTATGTTTACGTTTGTTCTCATGTTGTTTTATTCGGACCTTCAATAAGCGGGTTACCACCAACTCTCACACCCCCAAGACGATAACACGCGTTACACAACCCAGCACAACTCACTTTAAATACACACTCAACGCTTTAATGACAGACTTATTCTAACGTACTCTTATATTGTTTTAATTATCGTGTTTTTTGTTTATAATTATATCTTATGCTATTGCACTGTTTATTGTCACCCACCAATCGCAAAGTCAATGTTCTTCGTTTATGCAAAACGTACTTAATATATATATAAACCGTTTACATCTACGGCTCAATTGAATAAAATAAAATATATATATATATTTTAAAAATAATTTGACTTTCTGGTAAATTAGTTCATTACATCTTTTTCTCAAGAGCAAGTTCCCTTTACGAAAAATATATTTTAAATCTCAATGAGACTCACCTGGTTAAATAAATTACAATTTAAGAAGTTGAAAATTACTGAGAATAACTCTCGCATCTGAGCGATAAGAGCGGCCGCCGTTAGCTTAGCTTAGCACAAAGACTGGGAGCGGAGGGGAACAGCTAGCGTGGCTCTGTTGATGGCTACCGCCTTGAATTGAGCATCTGGGCAGGTCAGCATAAAAATAATCTAATAATTCTCTGCGTCGAAGCCACTGGTTTTATTTGTGCACCATGTCGGTGAAATGATGTCATCAAGAAACCCGATCCACACGGCGACTTGAGCATTAGCCGGACAGCTCGGCCATTATTTTCGGAGCTCGTTCAATATTTATTGCTCGGAAAATGTTCATTACGGGTTTTATTATCTTATTATTTATCTGAATGTTTTGCAGCAGAGAAAAATTACAATTTTATAATTAAAAACCCTTCTGAAAATGTCAGATTCTATTCGTTTGATGGAAACGTTGATTTGAAGTACATCAGAGGTCACATTCGCAGCTTTAACGGCGGCGGCAGTGTCACTTATTAAACGTGATGAAACTCCTCATCTCACGTGTGAGCCTGTTCATCACATGCTGCAGGGTCGAGGCGCAGATGGAGTCGGTTCTCACTGCTCTCCTCCGATCCTCTGAAGGGAGCCTCCTCCCCGAGGCGGAGACGGGAAAGCTGCTGTCCTCAGCTCAACTCCAAATTATAATCGAAAAGAAAATGCGGGGAGAAAAAAAAGGGGGGGGGGGTTGTTTTGAAGAATCATCTCCTCTAACTTGTGTGTGTGTGTAGGAACTACCATGTGTTCTACTACCTCTTGGCCGGAGCAAGCGAAGAGGAGAGGAAGGCCTTCCACCTGCTGAAACCCGAGGAATACCACTACCTTAACCAGGTCGGCACACACACACATAAACACACACACACACACACACACACACACACAAATAAAAAAAGTCGGCCTGGCTCTTGTTTTTTTTGTACGTCTCAATTTCCTTTATGCACAATATTCCTTATGCAAAATTGCTCTTTGTTTTAATTAATCTTGTTTCACCAAAAAAGGGGCAAAAATACGCAGCGTAGATATAAGATATCGACCGCACAATATTCCATGTCATCAGAATTAAACAATTACACAAAAAGACAAATTGTGACATCACAAAAAGACACTTTTTGTGTAGCTATACGTCTCGACTTCAATGATCCGGTGTGGTGCCGTCGGCACTAAAGAGCATAAACAATAACAAATGAAGCTTGGAGGCGCCGTGTACAGGGAGAGATTGATGAAGACCCTGAAGATGATGTTAAAAACACACGGGCACCCCCCTCCCTCCTTTCTTCCTTTCCTCCTGTCCTCATTCATCCTAACCGGATCACTTCTCAGGGCCGTGAGGTGTTGATTGCAGCAGCTTGAGAAATGTCCACCCTGCATCTGTGTGTGTGTGTGTGTGTGTGTGTGTGTGTGTGCATCTTGTGCAGAGCATCTGTGTGTGTGTGTGTGTGTGTGTGTGTGCATCTTGTGCAGAGCATCTGTGTGTGAGGTTCATGTTCCCTCTTCACACACGAGGGAGGCAACAAGAACACACATTTAAAAAAACCTTTGTTCATCTCTTTTTCCCAAAAAAGTAACAGGTTTTTTTTCTCCCCTTAATCCCCACAACAACAACAACCCCCCCCCCCTCTCCCCCTTCTCCCTCATCCTCGTCTTCTCCTGCCTGTTACCATGCAGGTCTGTTTCCATGGCAACTGCAGTACTCCGAAGTTAATCTGGCGCTGACTTGCTCTCGTGCAGAGGTCACACGCAGACACACATAGACAACCACACACAGAGACATACACACACATGCACATACACATGCACACACAGACACATACACGCACATACACACGCACACACATGCACACACACACACACAGATATGCACACACACGCACAGACCCACACACAGACACACAGATACGCACACACGCACAGACACACGCACACACAGCCACACACAGACACACATGCACACACACGCACAAGTAGACACACACATACAAACACACACACACGGTGTCACAGAGGAACTCAATGATTATCCATATTTATCTCTCCTCTCTCTAGTTGTTTTCTTTCATCTACTACTACACAGTGCAGTTCGTATCATACGCAAACATTTAATACGACTAATACTAATTCAGTAAGATTTTAAAGGATCATTTGCAAAACTTGTTCTTGTATTGGAGTATTTTTTACAGTGTATTGTTACTTTTTAGGTAAAAGAGCTCAAAACTAAAACATGTCATAAACTACGCCGCCGAAGATTAAATAACTGCCCCTCTGGAGACGTGTGTGTGTGTGTGTCTCTATATGTGTGTGTGGCTGTGTGTGTGTGTGTGTGTCTCTATATGTGTGTGTGTGTGTCTGTGTGTGTGTGTGTCTGTGAGGATTGTCCCTCACACAGTTACCAGCAGTGTCGTCTCTCTCCAGTCGGTGTGCGTTGTGTTGTTATTAACACTGCACACATCATGGTTGTGTACTTCCTCCTCACCGCTCTGCCCTGCCTTGTTGTGTTGTTGTTAACATTACCCTGAACACATGGTTGTGTACTTCCTCCTAACCGCTCCTCCTTGCTTCCAGATGACAAAGAAATCGCACAAACTCCGCTGGGACAATTCCTATGAGAGCGATCTGGTCAGTATCACGTGTGCGACGCCTTGTGTGCGTCTGTGCTCTCTGGGTGTGTCGTGGCTCTGCGCTGTGTTTCTGGTGCCGGTCTCGGGTTCTTGTTCCCTCTCTCTCTCTCTCTCTCTCTCTCTCTCGCCCCGCCCCGCCATCCACACACACGCCTGCTTTTCCTCTGAAATGGAATAAAAGATGAAGGCGACCTCAACTGACCTCAGCTGGACGGAAAACATGTTTAAAGGGATTCCTTCACTGGACTGAAGACATTATGTCATTTACTGGAAATTATGTTTTAACAATGATAATAAAAAAGACATCTCTCTTTTAGGTATAGTTTGACCAAGTAAAAGTAAAACATTAAGGAATCCCTCTAATCTATATGTTGTTTTGGCTTTGGACGCTTTGCTGATTGATTGATTGATTACGTCATACCTGGAAACCGACATCTTTAAAGGGGAGGTTCAGGATTTTTACCTTCACCTCTACATTTAAATGTTTTATCCCCCACATAAAATTAAAAAAAGGAAATTATAAGAGCAACACAGTCAGGGGAGGACATTTACATATTACTAAATTTTAGAGGCATTTAAAAAAAAATATACGTTTTTTAAACTTTTGAAATAATATTTAACCTAAAAAATAATAAATCTACTTATTTATTCTTACAGTATATGATAAATTGTCAAAAAATGGCAAATAATAAGACTTTTAGGCAGTAGTATAAGTGTTTTAAAGATAATCAGAAAACATAAATCAAAAAATCATATTAAATTGTATTATTTAATTGTTGTTCATTTAATTTATTTTTAAAACTATTAACAATTATAACTTATTTCTTTTTTTAAATTTTTATTTAAAAATATATTTATTGATTTTTGTGTGTGTACCTACCTAGTACAGGCAACACAGACAGGACACACACAACAGAGAACAAAAACAAAATACGATTAAATCTGTTGCCTCCATCCTCGTGATATCAGGGGCATAATTATATTTCGAAGGGGCAGTTTTACCCTTTGCCCTCGTGTATTTCTGACGCTGAATACTGTTAAATTGAAGGTAGATAACAATCAGGATCATAATGTGAAGCAGCGACAGTGTTCTTTATAGAATAGTATTTACAGGCTGTACATATATGTTGACTTTGAGCTACAGGAGCAAGAACAGGTGTTTTTTGCATTATCAGTAATTTACTACAGCCTTTGAGAGGCTGCATGAGAGTAAAGCTTTGAGGATTCAGATACAAATTGAGTGCATTGCACTCATGTTGTGCTCTTAGAATCCTGCGTGTCGGACCCCCGCCACCACCAACACTGGAAATGACCATATAAAGACGCGATCGAAGAAGTTAAATACCTTGAATTCCTCCCGCAGTTACCACAGAAACATGCACTCGGCAAGCGGAACGATAACTTTAAACATCCAGAGACGATAACGGAAACGTGGAGCGGGTGAGAAGCTTTCAATAGTGATCAATTGGCCTCACATCCTGAAACTTCCCTCTAAGTGTGTGTGTGTGTGTGTGTGTGTGTGTGTGCCACTGTCTTGCCAGTCTCCCCCTGAAGTGAGTGATGTTTGGTCAGTGGGATTTGGTTCCGCGTGGTTAAGGGAGTCGGTGTCTCCTATAATAGGAGATCGGGTTACTTTGACTTTGCCGGCGAGCAAACACTCGACATGAGAGTCGGTTTAGGGTAAACACGACTCGTCTCACCCTCTTTGGCTCTTTGGCTCCCCACTTTCTTTTTTATACTTTAAAAAAATATATAATTTGCTCCTTTATCCAGGAAATGGGTTTCATGAAGTTACTTGTAGGTTCTGTTTCACGTGTAACCATAACCCCAAAAACCATACCGCCCTCCTGCGGGATTCAAACCGACGTATTCGGAGTCGATGGCCTGGATTCCAGCGTCGTAGCAACAAAAAAATACGGAGGGATAATTCCTGTATGTCCTTTTTTTTTAAATCACTCCGGGAGAAAAATCTTGTTTTTAAAATCATCGTAACTTCAGTCGGGACGTGTTTAGCCTAGCTTAGCATAAAGACAGCTAGCCTGGCTCCACCTTCAGTGAACATCGGCACCTATTGCAGTATCTTCTATTTTAATTTACTCTTAGGATCCTACTTCTACGGTGTCGTCTTATATCGCCTTGTTTTTTTCTTTTATATGTTACCACGATGCCGTTTTCTTTCTTATTTAAAGCACTTAGAAAAAAAGTCGTGAGATTATTCCCGATCTTCTCATCTCACTCTCGCAAAGGAAGCAAAAAAAAAGAGCATTTATCAGCAAAATGATGAACTATTCCTTTAACTTCAAGGAGTCCCTGTCTACTCTTTTTTAGCTTTTTTTTCTTGGCTCCTCTTTATATTTTTCCCTTACACCACCGTCCCGCCTGTCTGCTGACACACTGTCTCCCTCAAAGGTCAGTCAATGACCTCACCGTCCAAGGAGATGACGTCACCATCTTGACAACCCCCCCCCCCCCCCCACACACACACACACACACACACACACGCACACGCACAGCTCTTGACAGGTGTCTGAGCATCTGACCGCCCCTTTGGGCCTATTTAACCCTTGACCTCTATTCCCATTGGTCAACGTGTGTGTGTATGGGGGGGGGGGGGGGGGGGGGAGAGCATGATGCAGTAAATAGAGACACCCGGTGCTTTAAACAGTGACAAGTGAATACACATTCCAGATGTCTGGAGACAAAAATAGAAAATAAACCAGAAAAAAATAAATAAAGTATTTGCCTAAAGATCCCAAAGACCAAACATGTTCTGGATGTTTCTGCCCTCGGTGTGTGCCGCTGGCTGCCAGGCGCTCGCTCTGTGGCTGTGTTTTTAAAAAAGAAAGAAGAGAAAAGTTACATTCTGTGCCTGTCTGGGTGTCTCTGGGCTTTTCTTTGGTCGTGTGGAATGCCGGCATGTTGCTGTTGGTGCAGGAGTCGAGCGTGGGGGCCTCGACCACGTGAATCACGATGAAGTCACGGTAAGTAGCGTGGGGGGGGGGGGGGGGGGCTCGACTGGATCCCCGAGCGACCTGTTGGAAAAGTGCTGTGTCGGCACTTTCCACATTCAGTGTTGTGAACTGGCACAACGTTACGCCTCCAAGTCGTGAGTGAGAAAAGCTTCTCGGTTGTTTATTAATCCTCCAGGACCAACAGCTGAAGGTTTTTTGGGGGTTTTTTCTTCTTTTTTTTCTCAACTTCCTTCGCCGTACATATCCCATTGTGCTGCTCGGCGTTGAGGTCGAACATGACCGACAATAAAAATAAAAAAAAGTGTTTTTTTTCCCCTCGGGTCCCGGCCGTGGCTTTTGTTGCAACCGGAGACGCTCGCCGGAGAAAAGATCGCCGCCCCCCCCCCCCCCCCCAACCCTTTTGTCTCTGCGGCTCTTGACGAGTTCCTTCGCCAGAGTAAAACAATGGAGAGCGAGAACATTGAAATGTAGAGGAGGCAACCCAGAGTGCATTATGGGGTGTCTTTTTTTCCCCTCGCTGCCCGGTCGCTGTGGTATGCGCTAATTACAGCCCGAGAGAGAGGAGACATGCCGACCGACCGGAGGCCCCGAGGACACACACACACACACACACACACACACATCATTGTGAACATGCAAGTCCTCGCTCTCTCCATCCTGTACCGTCACTGTACGACGTCAAAGGTCAAAGGTCAAAGTTATCTTTGGTGTAGATTTTCCAATGTTGAACATACAGAAAATCGAAAATAAGTTTCTCTCTTTTGTCGGACATTAAGTGAAATAATAGTAATAATGTGATATAGTAATAAATAAAGTGTCAACAAGAACAAAGAACATTGAGACAACATACATTTGACAAATTAAGGACCAAAAAAAAGAAGAGTTTTTGCAGCCAGTGATCGACATACAAATTCACCCCTTAAACGCAGAAGAAGTTATTTTTCTTTTCCGAGGTCGCTCCATGAATCATTCCACGAGCCAACACACCATTCGATGGATGGATTGGCGGCGGCTGCCGAGTCGGGGCGGCCGTGACCGCATTCAGTCTGCGGTAATCCGTTTGGTTTCTCCGTCGTGGTCTCATCCATTAAAGCTGTGTTCTTTGCCGCAAGTCACGTGATTTGGACTCGAGTCACAACTCTGACTCTGAGACGAGCAGCTCGATTGAGACTCCGACAGCGATGACTCGTGACTTTACCCTTTTTAAATCTGGAATGCCGTCTGAAGTCAAAATATATTATATATATATATATATGTTATTTTCTTAATTTCTTATTTGTCTATTTTATATACATTTTCTGATTTATTTGATTATAATAATTTAGGATAGGAATATATAAGCATTTTTTGCTCTGTTTTGTATATTACATATAAAAATATTATATTGTATTGCAATGATTGACTGAATAAAATACACAACAAAAACATCAAATAGTATATATTGTGAAAAAAAAGAAAAAAAGGACTTTACAGAATGAAATTAATCCACTTTTCCCACTTATGTTACGGATAAAGTATGAAAATGAAGAAAAACCTTTGAATCAATCCGACAGCAGCCAGTTGAAGGCGGGACACACATCAATAACCATCTTTATGTGTTTGAAAGTCATGCATACAAATTCTTTGAAAGGACATTTTCCGTCATTTTGGTGTGACGACACGCTTCAGGACTCGGGAGCCGGGACCTGAGTTCTACTTATGACTTATGACTCATTTTTCAGGTGCGATAACCTCCTATAAAAAGTCAGCGCAGTTCATCCAAGTGAAGCCCGTGAAATACTGTGTGAAACCGTCACACACACACACACACACACACACTCACTCATTTAGCTTAGATACACACGTCCATTGGAGCGCCGAGTCTTAGCCGTCTCTCAGGTTTCTCTTTATGTTTACGTGTATATTCATAAAAACATCCTTTGTGGTGCTGATGGCGCTCTCTGTCTCTCCCTCTCTTTTCCTCTGTGTGTGTGTGTGTGTGTTTTCACCTGACACCAGCAGGACTGCTTCACCGTGGAAGGAGAGGATCTGAAACACGACTTTGAGCGTCTGCAGCTGGCGATGGAGATGGTCGGCTTCCTGCCCACCACACGCAAACGGTAAGACGGCCAATCCGTGCACACGTGAACGATCACATGACCTCCGCCCCCGTCTTAAAGTCACGGTGCGGAAACATATTATTAGATCCGCAGAAACAAATGAATTCCTCTATAAATACTCCTCTTTATCTCATGTTCTCACTCAACATTCAAAATTATTTTTCTGCTGTCTTCAATGTCTTTTTAATATTTTTCCTGTTATATTGGAAATAACATGTATGTACGAGGAGAGCGTTGTGTAACCGGAGTTAAATTCCACGTATGTGCTCACGTACATGGCCAATAAAATCAAGCTGGTTCTGATATTTAACCAGGTGGAAACCTCCGGATTTGAAAAGTGAAGAAATCTTGAAGCGCCTTAAAGCTGCATTCTCTCTAACGGCCACCAGGGGGCGACTCCTCTGGTTGTATAGGAGTCTCATGAGAAGACGACGATACTTCTCACTTAAATTATTCCCTCAGGAAACATTGTAAACTCGTGTTTATGGTTTAGTCTTCTTCAATACAGCATGATGTGAAATAGGCGGTAAAGCAGGGTACGCTTTAGGGCGGGGCTTCCTTGTGATTGACAGGTGGCTGCCTCGGTGTCTGGTAGACGTCCGTGTTTATCATCTTACAACTTTGAACCCTTTCACGGTTCATGTATAACAGTCGACATCAGTCGAGCCTTAGGTCGTTGCAGTCGTAAGAATCGAGTCGGGTGCTTAGAAATACACATGATGACGAGGTGTCCTCTGCACGTATAATCTCTTTTATTGTTGACAATGAGTATCTTTGTTCTCCTCTTCTCAGGATCTTCTCCCTGCTGTCAGCCATCCTCCACCTGGGAAACATCCGCTACAAGAAGAAGACCTACAGGGACGATTCCATCGACATCTGCAACCCAGAGGTGCTGCCCATCGTGTCGGAGCTGCTCGAGGTGAGCGGCGGGTTTTTGGTGCTATTCGGGTCTCGGTGTGTTGCATCAGCAACGTTCAAACGCACCAAAACGCCACGTATGATATTGTGCAGAAGTGTATTAGTCTGAATACTTGGAAAGGATCATAAAAATGAAGATTTGGAGCAGGGCTTTTACAACAGGGCTCTGTTTGTTCTCCCTAAGTACTTTCTTAAAGTCATTCGGTTACACGCCCACTGGAGAGACTCAGAGCTCCTCACGGACTGAGTGGACTTCAAAGGGCCAGGAGCCTCCATTTAGCCAATGAGTTTTCATTGTGCTGTGTTTATAAGAGTTTACCTCCCATATGTGGGCTTTAGAGGTGGGGATAATTTGGACGTCTCTTTGGGACCTGAAGCGCCTCCTTAACTTCCTCTGTCGCCACAAGCTGAGCGCTTCAACAGAATGATGTGCGTGTGTGTGTGCGTGCGTGCAAGATAAAAACAGTATTATATGTTTTAACAAACAAATGAAAAAATCTAAAAAATCAGTCAATACACATTTGATTTTATGTGTGAGTGTGGATATATATATATATACATATTTAAATATATATATATGTATATAAATATATATATATTTATGTATATATTTATATATATATATACATATATGTATATATATTTATATATATATATTTAAGTATATATATTTATATATATGTATATATATATTTATTTAAGTGTATATATATATATATATAGCTTCGGACTCTTCGTCATCCACGCGATGATGATGATGAAGATGACGATCAGAGACATGGAAAAGCATTTCCTGGCGTGGGTTCCCGTGGCACGCAGCGTTTACAAATGTATGATGTGCTGAATTTGAGTTCATTCTCGACTGCAGTGCAGACCACACACACACACACACACACACACACACACACACACAAACACGCTGCTCTGATTTACCTCGGGATGGAGGCACGGTGGCACTTCCCAGTCCCCGTGACACAGCGGCCAGCCGGATGTTGCTCGTCGAGCCGCCGACACAAACAATGTCCGACGTGTGCCGGAGGCTCCTGTCAACAGCCCGGCGGGGATGTTATGACTGTGGAGAGGCTGCCAGGGTTCCCCTCTGACATCCAGACACCGAGGCTCTGACTCTCCAGAGGGGGGCGGGGGGGGGGGGCGGCGGCGGCGTGGCCTCATGCTCCGCGTTCGTGTTTTTAAAGTTCAAGTTTATTTGGACGTCTGCGTCGTTGGTGCAACGGCTGTTTGTCCCCCGGGGACGTATGAAACCTTCTTAAAGGGGAAGAGAAGAAACAACAACAACACGGCTTCATGAAACCAAACAGAGAGGGCATCTCAAATTCGGCAACATCCCTGCTGCAACATTTCCTTTTTATTTGTGACCAATAGGGGTCAACCAATAGGAAATCAGTGTTATTGAATGTGAGGAAAATATTGATGGTTATGTAATTCTCGACAGATAGACATCTCATGGTGAAAACCATTGGAAAATCATCTTAAAGGGTGAAATGTTCCATTTCATTGTTACTTGACAGAAAAAACCTGTGTTCATTATATAATTTACAAAGCGAGTACGTTTTTAGATTGTATTTTATATATTATTAGGAGCTCAGAGAATTGAAGAAGTACTTAATACTCACGTTGCATGACTTCATCTGATGATTGAAATAGGTTGTCGAGGTTCGTTCAATGTTTTCATGTGAGGGAAGGAAAAGCTCCATGAAGGGAGAAAAGTGAGTTTTCGTAATTTACCTGAACCTCTCATGGAGGTGGCGCACTTCCGTGAAGCCGTCAGAGCTTTCTCCTCCTCCTCCTCCTCCTCCTCCTCCTCCTCCTCTGAGGAGCACTGATTGGCGCCGGTGTGGACTGATGGATGAATAGGACCGAAACCGGACGTGACTTCCTGTTTCCCGCGGATGTGGAACTGGAAGAGGACGTGGAGCTCGGAGGAGCTGACGGACGGCCGACGGACCCGAGTGGTTTGAGCTCAGCAGAAACATTCCTGTGAAACTGGTAATCGGCCCAGAGAGAGAGAGAGAGAAAACTCGCTGTGAGAACCGATCCCACTGAGCTTTCTTCAGGGTATTTTAATACGAAAAACAGGATCATGAAACACATTATTTTGGAGCCACTGCGTTATTCATTTATTCATTAATCTGACCCACACATCAGACATTTTGATAAAATCCTGGCAGATGTCTGTTTTATTTACCGTATCAGTAACCGCACTGCGCTGTCTTTACTCCTTTTATTCAAACATCGGGCGAGTTTCCCAACTTCTAGAATAATCCCAGCCTGTATCTCATGAATATTTAAAGTCTGTTTGTGTTGCTTCCCACTGTCTACTGGTTTTATTTAGACGTAAAGAAAGCATATTAAGTGCTTCTGGCATTATTGAATATTGTTGGACTGCAGCAGCTCAGTATGACGAAGTCTGGAGTCTGGAGTCGGAGGACTTTTGGCATCTTTTCGTCGTATTCGGCCAGAATCCGACCCGGTGGAGCGTGAAGGAGAACTGTATATAAATAACTGATGGTCTTGTTTACTCTTGTAGGTCATATAGAGGCATTCGTATTAAAATGAGGCTGTTCACAACAATTTAAAACTGGAAACGTACACTTCCGTTCAAAAGTTTGGGGTCATCCAGACAATTTCATGTCTTCCATGAAAACTCACACTTTTATTTATCAATTGAATAGAAAATATAGTCAAGACATTGACAAGGTTAGAAATAATGATTAATATTTGAAGTATTAATTTTGTTCTTCAAACTTCAAGCTCAAAGGAAGGCCAGTTGTATAGCTTATATCACCAGCATAACTGTTTTCAGCTGTGCTAGCATAATTGCACAAGGGTTTTCTAATCAGACATTAGTCTTCTAAGGCGATTAGCAAACACAATGTACCATTAGAACACTGGAGTGATAGTTGATGGAAATGGGCCTCTATACACCTCTGGAGATATTTCATTAGAAACCAGACACTTCCACCTAGAATAGTCATTTACCACATTAACAATGTTTCGAGTGTATTTTTGATTAATGTTATCTTTATTGAAAAAACAGTGCTTTTCTTTGAAAAATAAAGACATTTCTAAGTGACCCCAAATTTTTGAACGGTAGTGTACATGAATGATGTTACTTTTCAAAAGAAAGCAGATGTCTGGAGCTACGCTACTGATGCCGAGCTGACCGTAAGGTCCATGAATTTGCAAGAAAATAGGACTTTTGACCTTCTTTAAAGTGTCTTTGTTGTTCCTAGCACACGAGACGACTGATGGCCACGTTCATGCAAAGCAAAGCCGTGATCGGTGCATCAAAGGAAAGAGATCAGGGTCCATCGATGTTGGCGTTTGGCGTCTTGAGATTCGCTTGGAATCCGACTCGAGGTCTTTAAGTCCCGGGGATAAGAAAGAAAAGGGAAGTAAGTGGTTAATTTGAAGACGGTACACACTGACCCCAGACCAGTGCTGACACACTTGTGTGTATTAATGGGATCAGCAGCAGCGAGCCGGTTACCCGGAGACTAATCCATGGACATGTACCGGCTAAAGACCAATCAGCAGGCTGCAGAATAGGCTTTGCTCTTCGTCCAGAGATTACCAGGCAGTGTGAAATGAAGTCTGATTATGCCACCACCCCACCCCCCCCCCCATCACACACACACACACACACACACGCACACACACACACGCACACGCTTCTGTGTTCATGTCAAAGCCTTCGGAGCCAGTCGACAAACGTAGATCCATAATGGTATTAGCTTTAACATTAACACCCTTGACTTTAGTACATGAAGCCCACTCCCATAATCCCTGTGGATGGAGGAGATGTGTGTGTGTGTGTGTGTGTGTGTGTGTGTGTGTGTGTGTGTGTGTGTGTGTGTGTGTGTGTGTGTGTGTGTGTGTGTGTGTGTGTGTGTGTGTGTGTGTGTGTGTGTGTGTGTGTGTGTGACATCTGCTTCTCCCACTGTGGCCCTGTCATCAATGGTTTGTCGGGGGCCAAGTTTCGAGGCGGTGTGAACTCCTCATAATCTGGGTTTCCAGCTGTGTTTGTCAGTTATTCCAGCCTTATAGGTGAGTTAGGGATGAGTGATGTGGATTACATCCTCTGTTGCCATGGCGATGCATATTGTAACACTGAGTACATTTTTTGGGAAACTTCTGTAGATGAAATAAACAGATGTGAACGTCTGTCTTTTAAAATATATATATATATATATTTTGAGATACTTTGTCACATGAAACCAGTGATGTCTAATTCAATCAGAGGAGATTCATAAATAAATATTTAAATTGATTTAAAGGGTGTGCTGTAACAAACTCCCTGGAGACGAATAAAGTGTCTCGTGGTCTTCAGTTCATCCTCAAACTGTCCTGTTCTGGACCAGGTGGTGTCAGTGGTCCTCAAATGCATATTACATGTAATATGTGGTATATTAACGGAGAGCTTAGGTTTCAAAAATCCCAAAGTAAATATTAGACAAAAGTCAAATGCGTTTTAATTATGTGAGAAACTCTCAATCTGAGTTCTGCCCGGTAATTAATTGGTTGCGCAGTGTAAATGTATACAGGACTGTCTCAGAAAATTAGAATATTGTGATAAAGTTCTTTATTTTCTGTAATGCAATTAAAAAAACAAAAATGTCATGCATTCTGGATTCATTACAAATCAACTGAAATATTGCAAGCCTTTTATTCTTTTAATATTGCTGATTATGGCTTACAGCTTAAGAAAACTCTAAAATCCTATCTCATACAATTTGAATATTTCCTCAGACCAAGTTAAAACATAGATTTATAACAGCAAAACAAAATCAAACATTTGAAAATGTGTTTCCAGGTGTTTCGAGTTAATTAGACGATTCAAGTGATTTGTTTAATACCCTACTAGTATACTTTTTCATGATATTCTAATATTTAGAGATAGGATATTTGAGTTTTCTTAAGCTGTAAGCCATAATCAGCAATATTAAAAGAATAAAAGGCTTGCAATATTTCAGTTGATTTGTAATGAATCCAGAATGCATGACATTTTTGTTTTATTAATTGCATTACAGAAAATAAAGAACTTTATCACAATATCCTAATTTTCTGAGACAGTCCTGTATGTCTTGAGCTTTTATTGTGAAAGGATAGCACTGAAGGGTGGATCTGGCATTGGCTTTTGTCGACGTTGAAAGGAGCAATAAAGTTTTCTGTCTCTGTGTTGAACTAATTAACATGTCCGTTTTTAAATGCTCATCGCTATTGGTCGCCGCCTTTATTTCGCGTATGAAATCGTATGAAAATTAAAAATGAGCGGGCGGCATTGATCAGGCTGGGATGCTCTCAAAAAAAAGTCTGTTGCATCATGGGAAATATAGGATTCTGCATTCAACACGAGGAGCTGAAAGTCTCGATAAGTGCAATATTACATTTCAGGAGAACCCCGTTAAATAATATTACGTGCTTCAAGATTATTGGACCGTTCCATATCATCGCTTTACTCATGACTTCCTCTTCTTTTTTTATCACTAAAGCTTAACTTTTGCTCCTGGGCCCTGTTGATGTCCATTCTTTAACTCCCTGATACTGTTCTCTGATAGGTCACAACATCCCTCCGAGACCTCTAAAGTGACCCCTAAACCTGACCTTGACCTTGTCCCCCGTGTCTCTGTGTCTCCAGGTCAAGGAGGAGGTGCTGCTGGAGGCGCTGACCACCAGGAAGACGGTGACCGTGGGCGAGAGGCTCATCGTACCCTACAAACTCGCTGAGGTGACACTTCCAGTTCCCGCACCGTATCAGAATGTGACACCCGCTCCACCTGACCTTGTAAAGGGGATGACCCCCCCCCCCCTCCCTTGTGAGGAGGCCTGGCCCCTGACTGCCACCACACATGACCTCAAACGTTTTTAATGTCCATTATATTTGCATAAAATGGACATTTTGGACAATGCATCACAGACAATATGATGCCCCCCCCCCCCCCCCCCCACACACACACACACACACCGCCTCGCTATAAGGCTCTTTTGATAGAGGTCTCTTCCTCTGCAACTTCCTGTTTCCTGTCGAGTCGAGCACAGGGTGACTTAACCCCCCCCCCGCCCACACAGCCCTCTGGGTTTACCTCCGGGCCGCCTCGGGTTGACCTAGATCTGTGCTCGTGAATAATTCGTGAATATTTTTGTTTATCTCGACCGTCACCACCAAACCTGCGATGGTTCAGAAACTAATCGCGTTTGGTTTGCAGAGCCAAAATCCTACACGTAGATAGTCTGTTACGCTGCCGCTCGACGGATTAGTTTAGCCCCAACAATGGTTTCTCCCGCTCTCTCGACGAAGAGTCCGAAGCTATATATACAGGACTGTCTCAGAAAATTAGAATATTGTGATAAAGTTCTTTATTTTCTGTAATGCAATTAAAAAAACAAAAATGTCATGCATTCTGGATTCATTACAAATCAACTGAAATATTGCAAGCCTTTTATTCTTTTAATATTGCTGATTATGGCTTACAGCTTAAGAAAACTCTAAAATCCTATCTCATAAAATTTTAATATTTCCTCAGACCAAGTAAAAAAAAAGATTTATAACAGCTGAGTGTTTGTCAAGGCTCAGGAAACCCTTGCAGGTGTTTCGAGTTAATTAGACAATTCAAGTGATTTGTTTAATACCCTACTAGTATACTTTTTCATGATATTCTAATATTTAGAGATAGGATATTTGAGTTTTTTTAAGCTGTAAGGCATAATCAGCAATATTAAAAGAATAAAAGGCTTGCAATATTTCAGTTGATTTGTAATGAATCCAGAATGCATGACATTTTTGTTTTCTTAATTGCATTACAGAAAATAAAGAACTTCATCACAATATTCTAATTTTCTGAGACAGTCCTGTATATTTATATATTTAAATATATATATATTTATATATATATGTATATATATATTTATATACATATATATATATATTTAAATATATATAGATATGTATATATATATATATACAGGACTGTCTCAGAAAATTAGAATATTGTGATAAAGTTCTTTATTTTCTGTAATGCAATTAAAAAAACAAAAATGTCATGCATTCTGGATTCATTACAAATCAACTGAAATATTGCAAGCCTTTTATTCTTTTAATATTGCTGATTATGGCTTACAGTTTAAGAAAACTCTAAAATCCTATCTCATAAAATTTGAATATTTCCTCAGACCAAGTTAAAAAAAAGATTTATAACAGCAAAACAAAATCAAACATTTGAAAATGTGTTTCCAGGTGTTTCGAGTTAATTAGACGATTCAAGTGATTTGTTTAATACCCTACTAGTATACTTTTTCATGATATTCTAATATTTAGAAATAGGATATTTGAGTTTTCTTAAGCTGTAAGCCATAATCAGCAATATTAAAAGAATAAAAGGCTTGCAATATTTCAGTTGATTTGTAATGAATCCAGAATGCATGACATTTTTGTTTTTTTAATTGCATTACAGAAAATAAAGAACTTTATCACAATATTCTAATTTTCTGAGACAGTCCTGTATATATATCCACACTCACACATAAAATCAAATGTGTATTGACTGATTTTTTCGATTTTTTCATTTGTTTGTGAAAACATATAATACTGTTTTTATCTTGCACACACACACGCACGCGCACACACACACACACACATGCACACACACCCATCCATCCAGTCATGTGATCTGGTCTCAGGAATGTGCAGTCCAGAGGCCAAAAGTCTCTCTCCCTGACAGTCACACATGTTTTGCAAGACACACACACACACACACACACACACAGAGTGAGTTCCCTTTTCTAGACGTTTCTAGCTCAGGATCAGAACCCTAATCCTGGACCTGCAGCTTTGATGAGACCCGGTCTGGCCGCTCCGGGTCCTCCTGTCCTTCTCAGACACGGCCTCATCCCGGCTGCTGAAGGCCGAGGAGGAGATCACGAGGCAGCGACCTTTTAAATCTCGGAGTCCCCGAATGAGAGAATCTTCCTGCCACCGCATGGCGGGACGTCCCCGAGGCCTTCGTGCCCGTCACGGTGTCAACTCCAAATACAAATGTCATGTTTTTATGTATTTTGTCTTTAGCTCCGCCGTGAGTCACCGCTGTAATATCCGTCTCGTTTCCCAGACACGTCTTGTGCTCCGTCATTAATACAAACATATTAATTCCCATAAAGAAAAGCGGCTTCACGCAGGTCCTCAGGTTAAAAGAAACATATTTATAATCGATAAGCCACCCCCGCTCTTTATGTTTTAAGAGCTAATGCATGTTAATCCTGACCTCATAAGAGGCAGAGAAAAAACATATATGTTTATGTAATGGGTGACGCTTTAATCTTCTTTCTTTCTTTCCCATTTCCCAAACATCACACATTTAGCATGGAAGAGAGCGAGAGAAAAAAGTTTTCTCTTCCATTTTTTAAAACCCCGTAGATCTGCTACGTACATTTAGGAATGAGCATCTGCTGAGGAGAAACCATTCCCACTGATGATGATGGTGATGATGGTGGTATAAACTGGTACATTTAACTCCAAAAATAGTAAAAGTAAAATATATAAAAAGCCTTGTTTTGCTCCACTAATGATGAGGACAATAACAACAACAACAACATATGGACACATCACCATCCTCATCTCACGTGTTGTACAAATAACTGGATTAGCTGGGACTCCAGGCCGGTCGTTGATAACCTTGACCTCCCGTGACCTCTCGTGACCTTCCGTGACCTCTCGTGGTTGAGAGCCTGAGTTTATTCCGGGTCACGTCTGCGTCTGATGTCCGACTGCAACGTGTGCGATGTGGCTCTCCAGATAACACGACTCTACCACTTCCTGTTTCAAGAACAGGCGTGGGGGGGGGGGGGGAGATCAGACACTCATTCATATAAAAGAGTCTGCGTCCTTGAGACTCTCTCGGAGGTGTTGAAGCCTGGAGAGGTGATCCTCCTCCCCCTCCCCCCCCCCCCCCCCCCCATATCCCCACTGCTGAGTGAGGGATTGCGTCATGTCTGTGACGTATTCACGCCGATGCACAAAAACAACAAGTCCATAAATACAAATTGGAAACATGTGCGTGTCGGCGCATTGCTGTGAAACGAGAACACCCTGCAGCGAGGGAGCTGGCGGGCCGCGTGCAGCGTGAGCCCTCGCGCCGCTGCTTCGCGCCGCCCGTGGTTTTCCAGGGGGGAAGAAGTGGAACGAAAGGGAACGGCAGCAGCGTATCGTCACGGAGACCCGGTTTAAGGGCCTCCGTCTTTGTGTGCGTCGGACCGTTTCGTGGGCGGCCCTCCGTTAAAGCCGTTTGCTTCCAGCCACGGGCCCTCCTAGTTCTAACACGTGTTAAATTTTAAATTGCTCGGCAAACGCAGAGATAATTCGCGCTCGGTGAGCATGTCGAATGTTCACGGTCCCCAGAGCTTCACGCTGAAGCCGTTTTAAAAAACGGGATTCTTGTCATCAAATGTAGTGTTATTCATAACGGCATTGCGTAACTTTGTGGGGGCCGTGACGTCACGATGCCGCCGGCTAGAAATACCATAAACAATCAATAATGCAAGAAAGAAGAGGCGGCTTGTAAAAAATGCCTAAAAAGTCGGCTTAAAACATGGAGGGGACTGTGAAGTTACAGAACTCCCCATGAAACCACAATGGGTCGTCATTACAGTCATTTGATTGAATTAGATCATAAATAACGTGTAAATTAGTAAAATGCGGAGATGCTGATAAAATAAAAATTTTCTTTCGACAAAGCCGACTTAGCATCCAGGATTTATGCTAAGCTACGCTTGATGCGGTGAAGTCGGAAGCTTTGAAGAAAGAGAGCGCCGCACAAAACAATGCAACTAACAGACAATAGGTTCACACAATAGATTAACACAATAGGTTAACACAACAGGAGGAAGCCTTTAACTGTAAGAGCTCCTGATCTACGGGAGACGGAAGTTTAGAGTCGGTGTTCTTCGTTAAGGCCGCGAAAAAAAAAAACAGATTTAGATGGTTTTTTTGGAAGAAACTGATGTGTGTGTGTGTGTGTGTGTGTGTGTAGGTGGGCGCGGTGAGGGACTCCATGGCCAAGTCCCTGTACAGCGCGCTGTTTGACTGGATTGTGTTCAGGACCAACCACGCCCTGCTGAACAACAAGGACCTGGAGGACAGTTCAAAGGTAGGAATGGAAACACACACACACACACACACAATGTATGATCGCACACACACGTACAATATCTGTCCGGGAGCCAGACATTTACTTTTTTTTTTTCCTGTGCAAATCTTATGAAATCAGTCACAACATATTGGAGGTGAAAAGAGGCATGTGTAGAAAGAAATACACAATTAGGATGTGTGTGTTTGTAAAGTAAACAACAAATATAACTAAATCATAAACAAATTTAAAGCAGGCGACATCTTTAATCTGTTTGCGTCCTGCTGTTATTCTCTGCAGTAGTGCTCATGGTAGCGTGTAATGTGCAGTAAAGTCTATGAGGGTATTATTAGTGTTATGTAACGTCATGTGAAGCAACAGTTTAACATTCATATCAAAGGTGTTTAAAACCGTGAATCACATTTTGTAAAAGATCTACACGTGTGTTCATAATAAAATGTTTCTATGACCTCAACAAATTATAAATCCTCCATCCTTGTCTTATGGAAAAGTAATTTAAAGAAGTATCTGTAACCGGCAGGAGGCCCTCCGAGAGCCAATCACACGGAGGCATTCGCCACTCAGTCAACACGCCTCCCTTTGTCCCCCGAGTGTCTTTGTTCGGTTCCTCTTTCCTCACCTTCGTTTGTCTGACTCCTTCTCTCCATCCTGCTGTGTGTGTGTGTCTATGTGTGTGTGTCTGTCTGTGTGTGTGTCTGTGTGTGTGTGTGTGTGTCTGTCTGTGTGTGTGTCTGTGTGTGTGTGTGTGTGTCTATGTGTGTGTGTCTGTGTGTCTATCTGTGTGTCTGTGTGTCTGTCTGTGTGTGTGTCTGTGTGTCTGTGTGTGTGTGTTTGTCTGTCTGTGTGTCTGTCTGTGTGTGTGTGTGTGTGTCTATGTGTGTGTGTCTGTGTGTCTATCTGTGTGTCTGTGTGTCTGTCTGTGTGTGTGTCTGTGTGTGTGTGTGTGTGTGTGTCTGTGTGTCTGTCTGTGTGTGTGTCTGTCTGTGTGTCTGTGTGTGTGTCTGTGTGTCTGTCTGTGTGTGTGTCTGTGTGTGTCTGTGTGTGTGTGTGTCTGTCTGTCTGTCTGTGTGTGTCTGTGTGTCTGTCTGTGTGTGTGTGTGTCTGTGTGTGTGTCTGTGTGTGTGTCTGTCTGTGTGTCTGTGTGTGTATGTGTCTGTGTGTGTGTCTGTGTGTGTGTCTGTGTGTGTCTGTGTGTGTGTTGGAGTGGCAGCTGGCGAGTCAAACCCTGTGGGTGCATCTAAAGGATTAGAAAACAGATCATATCTGTCTATCTGTGTGTGTGTGTGTGTGTGTGTGTGTGTCTATCTGTGAATGTGTGTGTGTGTGTGTGCCACGAATATTTGGGCAGATGGCATCAAGTTCCCCTTAGCTCAGTGTACCCCCTGTGGCCTTGTGATGTGTGTGTACCACAGGGTGTGTTGCCACTGACATCATCTGTGTGTGTGTGTGTGTGTGTGTGTGTGTGTGTGTGTGTGTGTGTGTGTGTGTGTGTGTGTGTGTGTGTGTGTGTGTGTGTGTGTGTGTGTGTGTGTGTGTGTGTGTGTGTGTGTGTGTGTGTGTGTGTGTGTGTGTGTGTGTGTGTCGTCCCCTGATGCAGTCCGGGGGTCGATGAGGTTGCACTCCATGTCAAGGTCACTGTTCTTATGTGCAGATACCAGCTCACTGTGCAGCTGCATGCACTCATGTTTGTGGAAAAGCAGAAAGGAAGAAGGAGAGAAGGAGAGAAGGAAGGATAGAAAGAAGGAAAACTCCTCAGAGAGAAATAAAACACTGAGGAATTAAATTGGAACCAGCTCCGGCGGTCCATTTTAATAATGACCGGCCGCCTGAGTGCACGGCGCAGATTAATGACCCATGACGGCATGAATCTTATTGACACCCAGGGGTGCAGCGCGAGAAGGATGAACAAGAAACACACAGCAGAAATCACGTCACATGTTTCTCTTCACGTGTTTCTCTTCACATGTTTCTCTTCACATGTTTCTCTTCACGTGTTTCTCTTCACATGTTTCTCTTCATGTGTTTCTCTTCACATGTTTCTCTTCACGTGTTTCTCTTCATGTGTTGCTCTTCACATGTTTCTCTTCACATGTTTCTCTTCATGTGTTTCTCTTCACATGTTTCTCTTCATGTGTTTCTCTTCATGTGTTTCTCTTCACGTGTTTCTCTTCACATGTTTCTCTTCACGTGTTTCTCTTCATGTGTTTCTCTTCATGTGTTTCTCTTCACGTGTTTCTCTTCATGTGTTTCTCTTCACATGTTTCTCTTCATATATTTCTCTTCACATGTTTCTCTTCACATGTTTCTCTTCACATGTTTCTCTTCATGTGTTTCTCTTCACATGTTTCTCTTCATATATTTCTCTTCACTTGTTTCTCTTCACATGTTTCTCTTCACGTGTTTCTCTTTACGTGTTTCTCTTCACGTGTTTCTCTTCACGTGTTTCTCTTCACTTGTTTCTCTTCACATGTTTCTCTTCACGTGTTTCTCTTCACATGTTTCTCTTCACATGTTCCTCTTCACATGTTTCTCTTCACATGTTTCTCTTTACGTGTTTCTCTTCACGTGTTTCTCTTCACTTGTTTCTCTTCACGTATTTCTCTTCACGTGTTTCTCTTCACGTGTTTCTCTTCACATGTTTCTCTTCACATGTTTCTCTTCACGTGTTTCTCTTCATGTGTTTCTCTTCACATGTTTCTCTTCATATATTTCTCTTCACTTGTTTCTCTTCACGTGTTTCTCTTCACGTGTTTCTCTTCACGTGTTTCTCTTCACGTGTTTCTCTTCACTTGTTTCTCTTTACGCGTTTCTCTTCACGTGTTTCTCTTCACTTGTTTCTCTTCACGTATTTCTCTTCACGTGTTTCTCTTCACGTGTTTCTCTTCACGTGTTTCTCTTCACGTGTTTCTCTTCACGTGTTTCTCTTCACGTGTTTCTCTTCACGTGTTTCTCTTCACGTGTTTCTCTTCACATGTTTCTCTTCACATATTTCTCTTCACTTGTTTCTCTTCACATGTTTCTCTTCACGTGTTTCTCTTTACGTGTTTCTCTTCACGTGTTTCTCTTCACTTGTTTCTCTTCACGTGTTTCTCTTCACGTGTTTCTCTTCACGTGTTTCTCTTCACATGTTCCTCTTCACATGTTTCTCTTCACGTGTTTCTCTTTACGTGTTTCTCTTCACTTGTTTCTCTTCACGTGTTTCTCTTCACATGTTTCTCTTCACATGTTTCTCTTCACATGTTTCTCTTTACGTGTTTCTCTTCACGTGTTTCTCTTCACATGTTTCTCTTCACGTGTTTCTCTTCACGTGTTTCTCTTCACGTGTTTCTCTTCACATGTTTCTCTTCACATGTTTCTCTTCACATGTTTCTCTTCCCGTGTTTCTCAGATCCTGTCCATCGGGGTTCTGGACATCTTCGGCTTCGAGGACTACGAGAACAACAGCTTCGAACAGTTCTGCATCAACTTCGCCAACGAGCGTCTGCAGCACTACTTCAACCAGCACATCTTCAAGCTGGAGCAGGTCAGCGCACTCCTCCTCCTCTCCTTTACTCTGCTCCTCCTCTTCGTCACAGAGGTGGCGGGTCATTGATGACACAGTGACACGTCATTTATGAGACGTTGCTAGAGGGATCCATTCATCCCTCCATCAACGATTCACATGTCATCGTTGATGTGTCATCAATGATGGAGGGATTAACAGATGGGGGGATGAATGGTGGATGGATGGGTGAATGGATTGATGGATGATTGGTACGATGGCGGGATGAATGGCTGGAGGGTTAGAGAGAGCTGCATGTTCCTGACAGCCCAATGCAGCGAACACGTCTTCTGAAGAGAGATAATGAGTCTCGATCCGTTGTGGCTGTGTCGGCTCGGGCCGCCTTTTCGCGCTGCGCCCCGATAGGCTGCGGCACGTTAGTGGGCGGGGCCTTTCGCTGAAGGCCAAATGAGAAAGAGAGAGAGAGCAGCGTCTCGGTAAACGAGCTCGATAACGTCCCTTCAGCCTCGATGAAGATCACAGGCTGCCGACGCTTCTAATGGGTCTGTTATCTGTGTTTGACAGTTAGCCCTCGGGGGTCCACTCTCTCACACACACACACACACACACACACACAATCATTCATACAAACACACTGCAGGATGTAACATGTACTTAAACATTTATAACGGTTAAGAACTCCGAGGCTTTTATTTTAAAACTAGTGTTTTTTGTCTACTTGTTAAGCCGGTTGGACATCCAAGGAGAGCGTTAAGACAACTGCTATTAAAGCTAATCAATAAACTTATTATTAAAACAAAATGTGCATTCTGAGGCCGGTCTGAGGCCCTCTGAGGGCGGTCTGAGGCCCCTTGTGTTGGCGCTGCAGCCGTCACCGTTTAAAAGATACAGAAACGTTCCTCTCTTGCATGAACTCTCTATGAACTGTATTTTTGGTAATTTGCGGTTTTTTTACAGCAAAATTATTGTACTCATTGAAAAGAAGATCATGGCTTTGGATAACCCAAAATAGAGTCCAAGCTTCCACATCTCTCCGTCTGCTTCCCTCAAATATCTTCACTCGATGCTGTTCCTGTTATTATGTACGGAGGGGCGGGGCTTCTGCGATACGTCTCTCTCTCCGTCACACTGACTTTAAAAAGGGGATTTTTCCATCAACGGGATTTTTCCTCTTCTGCTTTTCTCCGGGCTTCACTCCCCTCCAGCCAATCATGTGTGTGTGTGTGTGTGTGTGTGTCCGTGTCCGCCCAGTGTTTACACTCAACATGCCGATTGGTGCTTGATCCCGTGTCTGTGTGAGGGTACATCAAAGAAAGAAATGGACTGATGTACCGAATACAGTCAAAATATAAACTCAGTCAGGTTACGATGACGTGTCATCAATCGATCTTTATTTAGCCATTTAATTTAATAATTATTAGAATGTTCTAACATGTGACTTCAAGCCATGTAGACATGTAATATGATCACTGGGAATTTAAATGACTTTAAATGAAAACTGAACAAATGAGGACACCTGGTGGGAACGTTCACGTATGAAAAATAGATTAAATCACACGAGCTGAGGTGGAAACACGTCGTTAAACTTTTTCTGCTTCAGCCGAACGTTTACTGCCTGCAACAGCTTTTTCACTATCAGTTTATTTTCATTCTCAATTAATAGATTCATCACTCTGTCGAGAAAAAGTCAAGAAAATAGAGAATAAATGCAAATTACCGCTTCACATCTTCCCATTTCCTGAAGAAATTCCTGCGACAATTCATCTAATAATAAGAACGGTTACCTATTGTAGCCGGACTGATCCATCACGAGGCGTTTCAGCTGAAGCTGTAGCAGCTGGTGAGTTCAGAGGTCACATGTAAAGCAGTCGTCTGGCCCCTTTATGATGAAACTAACTGCATACGTGATATGACACATAGAATATAGTCTTATGGTTATCGCTGCCTCCGTGGCCAGAACATATTTTGCACGATTTAGTGTCAGGATTTATAATTCCTAGAGGATGAGTCCTAATCCATTTCTTAAATTTGGAAACAACCAACAGATTAAATGTATTTCTTCAGCTCATAACTCGTATATTTTATGGTTTGCTCTTCATCTCCACTGTCCCCTCTCTCTCTTTTTTTTGAAGTGGCTCGTGGAGCTCCGAGTCACACCTCCTCCCTCAAACGCAGCTTTGTCCCTGTTAACAATTGCACGTTGGAAATATGATCTCCCGGGTGTTTTGTTTTTTTATCTTCGTGAAAGCGTATTCATGGCACCCGAAGGACCAGACGTGCTCCTCCTCCTCCTCCTCCACCATCTGCACAGAACCCCCTCCCATCCATACAGAATCAACACTGTTAAATCTGCTGCCTACATGTATTTTCCCAAGAAGAAGCAATTTGTCAAAGGTATTAATCTCGCGGGCGTGTCGGCATGAAGATTTTGGTAAATCCTCCTTGTGTCTTGTGATCCAGCTGCTTTCCCCTCCAACTCGTGGCATTCGCCCTGAGAGCAACAGCATCGGCACGGTCTCGTTTCTTTCCGTCGTTTGGTTTTCGGGGCGCCTGCAGGCCGTAAGCGCTCCAATCAGTGTTGTTATTGATTCTCCCTGAAACCACCGTCCTCCTTCTATTCAATTCAGTTTATTTCATAAAGCACAATATCACAAATTATCAATTTGCCCCAGCAGGCTTTACAATCTGCACATATACGACATCCCTGACCTTTGATCTCACATCGGATCAGGAAAAACTACCCCCAAAAAATAGAAAACAAAAAGAAGAAAACCGGCTTCCCCTACCGGGACGAAGGCCGAGAGCAACAGGGAGGGTTTGAGGGGTCGTGCTCCTGATGGTGGTGATGATGATGGTGATGAAGATGAAGGAGGAGGAGGAAAAGGTGTTGCTCTTCTTCTGCGGTGTTTATTTTCACAAACTGGGAGGAGAATGTCACCAGTGACTTATCTCAGAAGGGTTGAGTCTTTGTTCTCTCTCTCTCTCTCCTTCTCTCCCTCTTTGCTTCTCTCTCTCCCTCCTCTCTCTCTCTCTCCCTTCTCTCACTCTCTTCCCTCTATCTCTCGCTCTCCTTATCTCCCTCTCTCCCCTCTCTCTCTCCCCCTCCTTCTCTCCCTCTCTCTCCGTCTCTTTCTCTCTCTAATTCTTATCCACCTCATCCTTTTGTTTTTTGCTGCTTTTCTTGATTTTTTTTGGTTCATCTCCTTTTTTTGAATTCATATTTTTTCGTATATTATTATTTTGTAAAAGGTGAAGAAACTTTCAGGAGAGGAAGAGGAGGATGCCTCTCCAGGATGGACAGAAGAATAGACGTCATGTGTCCGTGTTGCGAGCTCTTTTCCAGGAGCCGTTAATTGACCTTTTTAAATGGGCCTCAACCCGACCCTCTGAACTGCCTCGAGTACGTACTGACCCAAAGTCCCCCTCTCCTCCCGTTGTGTGTCCCCCCCCCCCCCCCAGGAGGAGTACCGGGCCGAGGGCATCATCTGGCACAACATCGAGTACATCGACAACAGCGGCTGCCTCAACCTCATCAGCAAGAAGCCCACGGCGCTGTTCCACCTGCTGGACGAGGAGAGCAAGTACGCCGCCACGCTGAGCGTAGAGCGCGAGATAGATGGATTCTAGATAAAGATACGGGGAAACATCCTGGGGATCAATGGGTATATGCATGGTCCCCAGGGGATGACCCACTGACTTTAGGGTCCGCCTGACCTTTGCTCTAGCTCTGCTATCAGGACATAAACGACACTATTTAATATAAATACAAAAAACTGATATTTGTATTGTAAACATGCGCTCTGGACATTTAGAATAATCGTGATTATTGGTCGCCAATTAGAGGGAGAAGTCTTTTCCCCTGTGCCTCATTTCTATCTCGCATTGTGAGGAGCGAACACATATTTCACTTTGTCCATCTCCCCTCTGCGCGAGCGCCTTGAGCGCCCCCTGCTGGTGAACGGAAGCATGACAACCGCTTCCCTCGTTAACGAGCCCGACGTCCAGCGGAGCGTGAAGACGACGCTCGTTCCTCTCGATCACGCTCCCCCTCTCCCTCTCTCTCTGAGATGAAACACTCTCCTCCTAAGGGTCGGCACTCTGCCTCTGCAGCCCCCCCCCCTCCATAAATCAACCCCCCCCCCTCCCCCATAAAAGCACATCAGGCGGTGCACAAACACACACACACACACACAGCCATATTTATCAGTGTTAGCTGTCATTTTACTTGCCACTTAGCATAGCTGGTTCATCTGGATCTAATAAGGCATGGAATGGACCAAATGGTGTGTTGTGTGGAGAAGGAGGCGGCGGGGACCACTTTTGGAGAATTAGGGTCAACGGGAGTGGGGGGGGGGGGGTGTCTCTGAAGGAAGACGAAATGAGGGAGGTGCAGGGTCTGTCACAGGAAGGAGCTTCACGCTAAATGATTACACAGTACGAGAAAGAAGACGCTTTAGAGATCTCATCATTCACAGTTAGCGGAGCGCTGGAGAAGTGGATTAGGTTACTGCAGGACTGGGGGAGTGGGGGGGAGGGGGCGGGGGGCAGTAACTGCATCAAGCCTTTGAGCCCCCCCACCGCGCGGATATATATACTGCAGCTTCGGGGATGCCAGGGGAGGAGAGGTTGGGATGATGTGAAACATCCCCAGGAGCTACGCTGAGGCTTCAGCTAAACGGGTGAAATGTGCACGAAGCAGATGTAAAAAGAAATTTGGGAAAGTTCGACGTCTAAATCGAGGTGCTGCAACTTTTTGGTAAAGTTTGAGCCCCAGCATCAGATTCTAATCCACCCGAGGAAAACGTATTTTTTGCGGTGCGATGAATCTGAAAGTCCGAAATACATTTTTAGAGATCTGTAATTTCCTCCGATGCGTCCCACCAAAGCCTCTCGCTGTGCTCCAGCTTCCCCCAGGCCTCCAATCAGACCTTGCTGGACAAGTTCAAGCGGCAGCATGAAGGGAACAGCTACATCGAGTTCCCCGCCGTCATGGAGTCCGCCTTCATCATCCGACACTACGCGGGCAAAGTCAAGTACGGGGTCAAGGTAAGAGGGGGGGCTCAATGAGGGATGTGTGGGTACAACGAGGTGAATGTCGACGTCTCAGAAAACCCACAATCTGGATTAACGCTTATTCGGATGTTTCTTTCACCTCATACATCACGACAAGGCCCCAAACTACAGCTGGAATTCAGTTTTCACCTCCTTGTATCTACCGTGGTCTGATTTTATCTTTCTTTTGGTCGACTTATTAAAGAAGAATTTTTTCATGACAACTATAGCTGCAAACTTGTAAAAGATGGAGTGTATTTATTGCGTATTCGAGACATTTTACTCACGCCGAGTGTCCCACGTCGGCACGTTGAGGGACGTCTAATCTTCAGGGTTGTAAATCAGGAGTGGGATCTTTCCCTGATTCCTTAAATGCTCGTGAAACAGAGCTCCTCTGTTTAAAAGTCTGAAATCAAAGCTCCGGGACAGATGAAGGAAGCTTCTCCTCTAAAACCTCCATGAAGCTCCGCAGCGTGTCGTTGTTGTTTCGGTCGACTTCTTTCTTCCTCTTCGGAAGAAGAAGGGATTTTGTATTTATTCATTTTTGTTCTCATTTAACTCTCTTGTTACCTTCAAATGTAATCACATCTTTTACCCTTTTTGACCCCAGCAATTAAAACCTCCAGAAAATTCTTTGAATTAATATTGTTTCCCAAGTTTAAGTGTGAGGTACTTTATGTTTGTTTGTTGACGACCTAAATAGCCCTTTAAATAAATAAAAAAGTTGATATTTCTTATATGTTTTACACAGTGACAAACAGCCTGCGGTCAAATTGACCCCAAAGAACACCGATGCGTACGAGGACAGGACAGTGAAAACATATCATGTGAATGTTATGTTTTCCCAGTTGTTCCCATTAAATTAGGAAAAGTCATGAAATATGAAGCAAAAATAATTATGTCAATCATTTTTTTAGAGACGTTAAACATCTTATTTCTGCACTGGGATAAACACATTTATTTTTGCCTTACCCGGACTTTAAGTTGGTTAACTTTTTAAGTAGGTTAACTTAAGTAGGGTTTGGTTAGTTTCTCTGTTTTATATCGTGAAAAGTGAAAAAAATGTGGTTGTATTCCAGTTGTCTGTCTTGGTGCACGTGGTATTCAGGTACACACAAAGAACAACACACGTCAAATGGTGCTCATTCCAAGAAGAAGAAGAAAAGAAGAGGAGGGGAATAAGAACAATGAATAGATTGCATAAGAAATAATGAAATACAAATAATGCAAATAAAATAATTATAAATTTGCTCTTTTGATGAGAAACTATATAATATCGCTGCGTGACGACGATAAGCTCCGCCCGCCCAGAGGAGTAACTGACGCTCGGCCGCTGTGTCCGTCCCCCATCCAGGACTTCAGGGAGAAGAACACCGACCACATGCGGCCCGACATCGTGGCCTTGCTCAAGAGCAGCAAGAACGCCTTCGTCTGCAGCCTGATGGGAATCGACCCCGTGGCGACCTTCCGCTGGGCCGTGCTGCGAGCCTACTTCAGGGCCCTGGTGGCCTTCAGGGAGGCCGGCCGCACACACACCCACAAGAAGACGGGTGAGGACGCGTCTTCTTCCTCTCGTCGGTCCCGATGTAGTGACGAGGTCAAAGGTCAAAGGAAGCCTCCTCGGGGAACAGGAATGTGTCGCCTGGTCACTGAGAGACGACCTTTAACTTCGTCGCTCAACACCGACTCTGAACCGGCTTCCCCTCCCGGGACGAAGGCCGAGAGCAACAGGGAGGGTTTGAGGGGTCGTGCTCCCGATGGTGGTGATGATGATGGTGATGAAGATGAAGGAGGAGGAGGAGGAAAAGGTGTTGCTCTTCTGCGGTGTTTATTTTCACAAACTGGGAGGAGAATGTCACCAGTGACTTATCTCAGAGGGGTTGAGTCTTTGTTCTCTCTCTCTATCTCTCTCTCTCTCTCCTCTCCCTCTCTGCTTCTCTCTCTCCCTCCTCTCTCTCTCTCTCCCTTCTCTCACTCTCTTCCCTCTATCTCTCCTTCTCTCTCTCTCTCCGTCTCTTTCTCTCTCTCTAATTCTTATCCACCTCATCCTTTTGTTTTTTGCTGCTTTTCTTGATTTTTTTTTGGTTCATCTCCTTTTTTTAAATTCATATTTTTTCGTATATTTTTATTTTGTAACATATGAAACATACATACACATTAATACAAGTCTCCTCTTCTTCTCTTCCTCCCGCTCTCTCCATCTCTCGTTCTAGGGAGCGACGCGGCGGTTCCGTGTGCCGTCGTCAAAACGGTGGACAGCTTCAGTTTCCTCCATCACCCGGTTCACCAGCGGAGCCTGGAGATCCTCCAGAGGTGCAAAGATGAGAAGTTCAGTAAGTAAAACTAAAATATTATCAGAATAAAAACATATTTATTTTTATTTTGAAGTATTTTCCTCCAGTTTCACCTTAAAAAAAAAAAACATTGGGAAATTCCCTTTAAAAATAATACTGATCCATTTGAACACACAATAGATATGAAAGGCAAATAATACGTTAATATAATAACCACAATGCAACGTTTTCAGAAGGTGGAACACAATGTTATAGAAAAAATACACTTATAAAGCTGATTTTTTTATTTTTATATATAGATTTTTATGTTTTATTTTCTCTTTTTTAAATTTAATGGTAAGGTTTTTTCTTCTTCTTCTAATTTGTATATATTCTTTGCTTAAACTACATGTTTGACATGAGTGGCATTTCTTTTTAAACTACATGAGTTTACTGGCGTCATGAAGACTTTATTGAGGTGAAGAGCGTTTCTTAGACAGCGGTTTCTTTTCTAGAGGATTCTCTATTTACCTGTTAAACTGGACTTTAAATGACTTTAAAAGAAAATGAATTTCCGGCTGAGTTGAAGAAGTCGTTAGAGGCGAAATGGAGGATTATGGATCGCTGGTGGTTTCCAGCCTCGGTGAGCTGGTTTTACGACAGACGTTAATAAGATATTGGAAATCTGAAAAGTGATCAGCGCCCATGTAGAGCTCTGACGGCGTGTTCACACAGATGAATCCCGGGCCTGGACCCTCTGAACCACCCGGTTCCCCACATTCAGCTCTGGATGTGTATTATTTGGAGATGATCAATGGAGAATCCTGTGATGCAAAAATAAAATGGCGTTAGTATTTATCAGGCTTTTATAGTCTGGAATGAAAAGAGGCTCAAGTTGCATTCTGGGAAATGGAGGATACAGAGTCACGGAGAGACAACAAGTTATCCACCAAGTCTGTGGCATCCATTTAAAACATTCATTTATTTTTAATCAGGACAATACAATTTCTGTCGTCTTTAAACGGAGCCAGGCTAGCTGTTTCCCCCTGTTTACAGTCTTTATGCTAAGCTAGGCTATCAATATATATATATATATTTATATTCATGGAACAAACATAAGGATGATGTCATGAAAGAGAATAGGAGTTGTGTGTGTGTGTGTGTGTGTGTGTGTGTGTGTGTGTGTGTGTGTGTGTGTGTGTGTGTGTGTACTCACATTTATTACGTTGTAGGGCCCCGAAACAGGGAGCACACCAGCGGTATGGGGCCCGTGGGGCCCTAAAATCAGGGCCCCACACCGTTTTTGATGTATATGGGCTCAGAAGCCTCCCCTGATACTCCTGTTGCTTTTTAACTAAAGTCCCACAAAGTAACAAAAACTGGAAAAGTGTGTGTAATGTGTGTGTAGAATTTCTACTCACTACCGCCCCCTATGTTTGAATGGTGCTGGCTACACACACTCCCGTGTGTGTGTATAACTTCTCGCGGGATTTGCCTGAGATCTCGCCATGTGTCCACGAATCTCGCGAGATGTAAGGCAAAGTCCCATGCAGTGGTTCGAGATCTGGATCTGATTCCGCCGTGTGGATCTGTCTAACTCATGAACTTCTTCTCCAAGGTAGGTTTACTTTATTAAATATGACTTAGTTCATTATATGTGTTTTTACTCTAAACACACGTGTGTTGCAACAGTAGCAAAAACCGTTTCTCCGTTATTCAGATGGTACTACTTTATATGACAAGATCGCTAGCTGCTCATGCTAGCTATAGTAGCTATCAGTTGAGCTCTCGGGCTGTCCCATGTACAGACGAGATCAGAAGCTCCCTCGTGTCCCCAAACCTCCACGATACACGTAAGAAAGCTGTATATTGTTAACGTGTTTCCCGTTTATGTCGGCGGGTTGTATCTGTGAAACTAGCTCTGTTTATGTAACTCTGCTGCGGTCTCACGGCGGCAATTTACTTCCGGGTTGAGCTCGGCGAGAAAGAGCGGATATAACGAGCTGACTCGCGTCCCAAACCTCCGCGATACACGTAAGAAAGCTGTGTGTTGTTAACGTGTTACCCGTTTTAATTCGGCGGGTTGTATCTGTGAAACTAGCTCTGTTTACGTAACTGCCGCTGTCTTCCGGCGGCATTTGACTTCCGGTTTGAGATCGGCGAAGAAGAGCGGATATAACGAGCTGACTCGCGTCCCAAACCTTCGTGTTACACGTAAGAAAGCTGTGTGTTGTTCACGCGTTACCCGTTTTAATTCGGCGGGTTATATCTGTGAAACTATGGCTCTGTTTCCGTAACTGCCGCTGTCTCTATTCCGGTTTGAGTTCTGCGAGATGTAAACAAAGAGCACGTGACGCTAAACGTGCCGTGATGTTTCCCCAGCTAACATGACTCAAATAGCTAGTGTAACACTATATTCTATGTCTAAATCGTGAATACACTAAGAGGCTGGTCATCCTTCTCATGCAGTTATTGAAGGTTACTGGTCTGTTGTTTTGAGTTGAAGTCATTCAATGAGCAGTGTGTGCTGATCAATGCATTGAGTATTCTCATTAAAATAATCTGTTGCTGGTCTGACAGCATTTTAGCCTTATTTGTTCAGCTGTAACTCTCACAATGTAAAATAGACTTGGGGTGCAAATGGAACAATATATCACAATATATTTTTAGCATATATTCAGTGATTCACTGCGTCAGCTCTTTGATCCTTGTTGCAGTGTGACCTGTCGGAGTTGTCTTACAGTCACGGGCAGGACGCAGTGTTACTTGCTCTGGTTACTTGTTTAATGTTGTGATTACTATACGCTATGAAAGGAACCCTTATTTATGCTTAGAATTATGTGATCTAAAGCTGGGGTTCAGAGGTTTTAAAGTGTATTTTGAATATGAATCAGTGCAGCCCCTATATGTTCTTGTTAGACTTTAGAATAGGCCATGCACACTGCTGTAAGTTATTTGCCATTTAATAAACGTTTAATAGACTTTTCAAATAAAGTCACTTTGGTAACTTGTGAGTATCTCAACAAACATCATTACTATAATTTCTAAATGCAGTCTTTTTTTCAATCTGCATTCCAGGTGACACACAATCAGGCTCCTGCTGTGGCAGTGGACACGGAGACGCCTTTAGACTGGACTACATATGATGGATGTGACCCAAATAGAGCTACAGTCAGGTAAGGGAGTATTGTAAACACTGTTGTCTCTATATATGTTGACCTGTACACCATGTAGCTCTATCAAGATAGGGATGTGTTCTCATTGCTTTTCTGATGCAGCATGTCAGTCAGCTAACTCATGGAGTTATTCAATGGACTTCAGATTCAGGGATGAGTCTTAATCTAAAACGCATATGTATCTAGTGTTGCAGCCAGAGAGACATTTAATTTCACATACACGCACGTTTGTATCCCTAAGCCAAGCCATAGTTGATTGAAAGCTTCATTAATATCAACAAAGGTATGGGGGTTTCAAGTCATCTCATTCTCACTTTAAGTGACTTCACATCATTTGTATAACACATTTTAGCATCTAACCTCCGGTTATTATATATATATATATATATATATATATATATGAGGAAGGCCACGGGTCCAGACGGCATCAGCTCAAGGCTCCTCAAATCCTGTGCAGACCAGCTGTGCGGGATAGTGGAGCACGTCTTCAACTTGAGCTTGAGGCTGGGGAAAGTACCACAGCTGTGGAAGACCTCCTGTGTGGTACCAGTACCCAAGGACCTCAACAGCTTCAGGCCGGTGGCATTAACATCACACCTGATGGAGAGGTTGGTCCTGTCCAGCTTCGCCCCTGGTGAGCTCATCGCTGGACCCACTTCAGTTCGCCTACCAACCTGGCATCGGGTGGATGACGCCATCTTCCTGCTGCAGCGATGCCGCTCTCACCTGGAAGAGGCTGGAAACACTGTGAGAGTCATGTTCTTCTCCAGTGCCTTCAACACCATCCAGCCTTTGCTTCTGAGGGACCAGCTGGAGCAGTCCGGGGTGGACCACCACCTCACCACATGGATCCTGGACTACCTCACCAACCGTCCACAGTATGTGAGGATAGGGGGATGTGAGTCAGACCGGTCTCCTGCAGCACGGGCTCCACAAGGAACCGTTCTGGCTCCATTCCTCTTCACCATCTACACCTCGGACTTCAATCACAACTCCGACCACGCTACCTGCAAAAGTTCTCTGATGGCTCTGTCATCGCCGGCCTCGCCTCTGCCGACGATGATAGGGAGTACAGAGAACAGAACCAGGACTTTTTGGAATGGTGCCAGCGGAACCGCCTCCACGTCAACTCCAGTAAGACCACGGGGCTGGTGGTGGACTGTGGTAAATGCTCTCCTCCGGTACCAGTGAGCATCCAGGGACTGGACATTGAGATTGTAAAATCTTATAAGTACCTGGGTGTTCACCTGAACAACAAACTGGACTGGGCTGACCACGCACACACTCTATAAAAGGGACAGAGCAGACTCTTTCTGCTGAGGAGACTGAGGTCCTGAAGACCTTCTTGGACTCTGTGGTGGCATCAGCCATCTTTGATGGAGTGGTGTCCTGGAGCAGCAGCATGGCAGCGGCTGACAGAAAGAGGCTGAACAAGCTGCTAAAGAAGGCCAGCAGCGTGCTGGGTGTCCTGTGGATGCTGTGGAGGTGGTGGGGACGGAGGATGATGGCAAAGCTCTCGTCTCTGATGAACCTCCCACCCCATGCAGGACACTCGCAGCTCTGCAGCTCCTTCAGCCACCGGCTGATTCCTCCCCGTGTCTGAGGAGAGGAACCACAAGTCCTTCCTTCCTGCTGCTGTCAGGCTGCACAACACACTGCAGGAGATCATGGCAAACTCAACACTTGACTCAGCACTTTACTTTGTTTTCCTTGTATATTTAGTATTAGTATTTAGTTTTTTAGTATTTAGTTTTGTGTTTTATAATTATTTCTATTAATGCTCTGATGTGCACCGCTGCTGTGATTTTGAAATTTCCCACTGTGGGACGAATAAAGGTATATATCATATCATATATAGTTCTACTTTGTGAGCTGTTTTAGGTTTTAAAGTGTATTTTGAATATGAATCAGTGCAGCCCCTATATGTTCTTGTCAGACTTTAGAATAGGCCATGCACACTGCTTTAAGTTATTTGCCATTGAATAGACTTTTCAAATAAAGTCAATTAGGTAACTTGTGAGTATCTCAACAAACATCATAACTATAATTTCTCAATGCAGTCTTTTTTCAATCTGAATTCCAGGTGACACACAATCAGGCTCCTGCTGTGGCAGTGGACACGGAGACGCCTTTAGACTGGACTACCTATGATGGATGTGACCCAAATAGAGCTACAGTCAGGTAAGGGAGTATTGTAAACACTGTTGTCTCTATATATGTTGACCTGTACATGATGTAGCTCTATCAAGATAGGGATGTGTTCTCATTGCTTTTCTGATGCAGCATGTCAGTCAGCTAACTCATGGAGTTATTCGATGGACTTCAGATTCAGGGATGAGTCTTAATCTAAAACGCATATATATCTAGTGTTGCAGCCAGAGAGACAGTTAATTTCACACACACACACACACACACGTTTGTAACCCTAAGCCAAGCCATAGTTGATTGAAAGCTTCATTGATATCAACAAAGGTTTGGGGGTTTCAGGTCCCTTAAGGGCCAGTGTTTTACTCAATTGCATTTCTCAGTACTATACATTGACTTGTGTATGTAGAATATACACTAGTCTAAACTAGTCTATCCTTATGCAGCCCTGGTGTTTTAGTCAAACTATAAGTGACTTTATATCACTTCAACAAAACATTTCAGGATCTAACCTCAAGTGAAAACAGGTGTAAATGTATACTTAATGAGCTGTTGTATTTGTCAAAGAGGTATTTTGAACATGCTCCATTGCAGGCCGTAATATGTTGTTAAAAGATAACAACCTCACACACACAGTTCATGGTCCATCCTTATGGGGCCCGCCCTGGATTTCTATCTCACTTTAAAGGATTTCATATTTAACCTCACACACACACACTTTTCTAGTGTATCCTTATGGGGCCCTGTCATCTCATTCTCGCTTTAAGTGACTTCACATCATTTGTACAACACATTTTAGCATATAACCTCCGGTTATTATATATATATATATAGTTCTACTTTGTGAGCTGTTATAGGTTTTAAAGTGTATTTTGAATATGAATCAGTGCAGCCTCCTATATGTTCTTGTTAGACTTTAGAATAGGCCATGCACACTGCTTTAAGTTATTTGCCATTGAATAAACATTTAATAGACTTTTCAAATAATGTCACTTTGTTAACTTGTGAGTATCTCAACATACATCATAACTATAATTTCTAAATGCAGTCTTTTTTTCAATCTGAATTCCAGGTGACACACAATCAGGCTCCTGCTGTGGCAGTGGACACGGAGACGCCTTTAGACTGGACTAGCTATGATGGATGTGACCCAAATAGAGCTACAGTCAGGTAAGGGAGTATTGTAAACACTGTTGTCTCTATATATGTTGACCTGTACACGATGTAGCTCTATCAAGATAGGGATGTGTTCTCATTGCTTTTCTGATGCAGCATGTCAGTCAGCTTACTCATGGAGTTATTTGATGGACTTCAGATTCAGGGATGAGTCTTAATCTAAAACGCATATATATCTAGTGTTGCAGCCAGAGAGACATTTAATTTCACATACACGCACGTTTGTAACCCTAAGCCAAGCCATAGTTGATTGAAAGCTTCATTAATATCAACAAAGGTATGGGGGTTTCAGGTCCCTTAAGGGCCAGTGTTTTACTCAATTGCATTTCTCAGTACTATACATTGACCTGTGTTTAAAGAATATACACTAGTCTGAACTAGTCTATCCTTATGTAGCTCTGGTATTTTAGTCAAACTATAAGTGACTTTATATCATTTCAACAAAACATTTCAGGATCTAACCTCAAGTTAAAACAGGTGTAAATGTATACTTAATGAGCTGTTGTATTTGTCAAAGAGGTATTTTGAACATGCTCCATTGCAGGCCGTAATATGTTGTTAAAAGATAACAACCTCACACACACAGTTCATAGTCCATCCTTATGGGGCCCGCCCTGGATTTCTATCTCACTTTAAAGGATTTCATATTTAACCTCACACACACACACTTTTCTAGTGTATCCTTATGGGGCCCTGTCATCTCATTCTCGCTTTAAGTGACTTCACATCATTTGTACAACACATTTTAGCATTAAACCTCCGGTTATTATATATATATATAGTTCTACTTTGTGAGCTGTTTTAGGTTTTAAAGTGTATTTTGAATATGAATCAGTGTAGCCCCTATATGTTATTGTTAGACTTTAGAATAGGCCATGCACACTGCTTTAAGTTATTTGCCATTGAATAGACTTTTCAAATAAAGTCAATTTGTTTACTTGTGAGTATCTCTACAAAGATCATAACTATAATTTCTAAATGCAGTCTTGTTTTCAATCTGAATTCCAGGTGACACACAATCAGGCTCCTGCTGTGGCAGTGGACACGGAGACGCCTTTAGACTGGACTACCTCTGATGGATGTGACCCAAATAGAGCTACAGTCAGGTAAGGGAGTATTGTAAACACTGTTGTCTCTATATATGTTGACCTGTACACGATGTAGCTCTATCAAGATAGGGATGTGTTCTCATTGCTTTTCTGATGCAGCATGTCAGTCAGCTTACTCATGGAGTTATTCGATGGACTTCAGATTCAGGGATGAGTCTTAATCTAAAACGCATATATATCTAGTGTTGCAGCCAGAGAGACATTTAATTTCACATACACGCACGTTTGTAACCCTAAGCCAAGCCATAGTTGATTGAAAGCTTCATTGATATCAACAAAGGTATGGGGTTTCAGGTCCCTTAAGGGCCAGTGTTTTACTCAATTGCATTTCTCAGTACTATACATTGACTTGTTTTAAAGAATATACACTAGTCTGAACTAGTCTATCCTTATGCAGCTCTGGTATTTTAGTCAAACTATAAGTGACTTTATATCATTTCAACAAAACATTTCAGGATCTAACCTCAAGTTAAAACAGGTGTAAATGTATACTTAATGAGCTGTTGTATTTGTCAAAGAGGTATTTTGAACATGCTCCATTGCAGGCCGTAATATGTTGTTAAAAGATAACAACCTCACACACACAGTTCATAGTCCATCCTTATGGGGGCCCTGGATTTCTATCTCACTTTAAAGGATTTCATATTTGACCTCACACACACACACTTTTCTAGTGTATCCTTATGGGGCCCTGTCATCTCATTCTCGCTTTAAGTGACTTCACATCATTTGTACAACACATTTTAGCATTAAACCTCCGGTTATTATATATATATATAGTTCTACTTTGTGAGCTGTTTTAGGTTTTAAAGTGTATTTTGAATATGAATCAGTGCAGCCCCTATATGTTCTTGTTAGACTTTAGAATAGGCCATGCACACTGCTTTAAGTTATTTGCCATTGAATAGACTTTTCAAATAAAGTCAATTTGGTAACTTGTGAGTATCTCAACAAACATCATAACTATAATTTCTAAATGCAGTCTTTTTTTCAATCTGAATTCCAGGTGACACACAATCAGGCTCCTGCTGTGGCAGTGGACACGGAGACGCCTTTAGACTGGACTAGCTATGATGGATGTGACCCAAATAGAGCTACAGTCAGGTAAGGGAGTATTGTAAACACTGTTGTCTCTATATATGTTGACCTGTACACGATGTAGCTCTATCAAGATAGGGATGTGTTCTCATTGCTTTTCTGATGCAGCATGTCAGTCAGCTAACTCATGGAGTTATTCGATGAACTTCAGATTGAGGGTTTCGTCTTAATCTTAGACTCGTATATATCTAGTCTTGCAGCCAGAGAGACAGTTAACCTCACACACACACATTTGTTTTGTTTCTGGTCCATCCTTATGGGGTCCTGGGATTTCTATCTCACATAAACTGATTTCATGGTTAACCTCACACACACACACACTTTTCTTGTTTATCCTTATAGGGCCCTCTCGTCTCATTCACACTTTGAGTGACTTCACATCATTTGTACAACACATTTCAGCATCTAACCTCAGGTTATTACATGCATATATTGTTATACTCTGAGCTGTTATATGTTTTAAAGTATATCTTGAATATGGACCAGTGCAGCGCCCTATATGTTCTTGTTGGACCTCTAGAGCATGCCATGCACTCTGCATGAAGTTATGTGCCGTTAAGAAACTGTTTTCAAATAAAGTCATTTTGGTAACTTGTGAGTATCTCAACATGCATCATTACTATAAGTTCTAAATGCAGTCTTTTTTTCAATCTGAATCCCAGGTGACCAACAATCAGGCTCCTGCTGTCGCAGTGGACAACTCTTCAGATATGACTTCCTTGGTGAATGTCTCTCAAATGCAGCTACAGACCAGGTAAGGGAGTAAGTACACACTGATGTCTCTATATATGTACACGATGTAGCTCTATCAAGATAGGGATGTGTTCTCATTGCTTTTCTGATGCAGCATGTCAGTCAGCTAACTCATGGAGTTATTCGATGAACTTCAGATTGAGGGTTTCTTAATCTTAGACTCAGATATCTAGTCTTGCAGCCAGAGAGCCAGTTAACCTCACACACACACATTTGTTTCTGGTCCATCCTTATGGGGTCCTGGGATTTCTATCTCACATAAACTGATTTCATGGTTAACCTCACACATGCACACACACTTTTCTTGTTTATCCTTATAGGGCCCTCTCGTCTCATTCACACTTTGAGTGACTTCACATCATTTGTACAACACATTTCAGCATCTAACCTCAGGTTATTACATGCATATATTGTTATACTCTGAGCTGTTATATGTTTTAAAGTATATCTTGAATATGGACCAGTGCAGCTCCTATTTGTTCTTGTTGGACCTCTAGAGCATGCCATGCACTCTGCTTTAAGTTATGTGCCGTTTAAGAAACTGTTTTCAAATAAAGTCATTTTGGTAACTTGTGAGTATCTCAACATGCATCATTACTATAAGTTCTAAATGCAGTCTTTTTTCCAATCTGAATCCCAGGTGGTCAACAATCAGGCTCCTGCTGTCGCAGTGGACAACTCTTCAGATATGACTTCCTTGGTGAATGTCTCTCAAATGCAGCTACAGACCAGGTAAGGGAGTAAGGTACACACTGATGTCTCTATATATGTACACAATGTAGCTCTATCAAGATAGAGATGTGTTCTCATTGCTTTTCTGATGCAGCATGTCAGTCAGCTAACTCATGGAGTTATTCGATGGACTTCAGATTGAGGGTTTCGCTTAATCTAAATGTATACTTAATGAGCTGTCCTCATTTTCAAAGAGGTATTTTGAACATGCTCCATTTTGCAGGCCATAATATGCTGTTGAGACAAAACAACCTCACACACATGCTGCTTTCCTGTCCTTGGGGGCCCTGGCGTTTTATTTGAACTATAAGTGACTTAATATAATTTTAACAAAACACTTTAGGATCTAACCTCAAATTAATACAGGTATAAATGTATACTTAATGAGCTGTATTCATTTTCAAAGAGGTATTTTGAACATGCCCCATTTTGTAGGCCATAATATGCTGTTGAGACAAAACAACCTCACACACATCCTTGCTTTCCTATCCTTGTGGGGCTGGCGTTTTATTTGAACTATAAGTGACTTAATATAATTTTAACAAAACACTTTAGGATCTAACCTCAAGTTAATACAGGTATAAATGTATACTTAATGAGCTGTCCTCATTTTCAAAGAGGTATTTTGAACATGCTCCATTTTGCAGGCCATAATATGCTGTTGAGACAAAACAACCTCACACACATCCTTGCTTTCCTATCCTTGTGGGGCCCTGGCGTTTTATTTGAACTATAAGTGACTTAATATAATTTTAACAAAACACTTTAGGATCTAACCTCAAGTTAATACAGGTATAAATGTATACTTAATGAGCTGTCCTCATTTTCAAAGAGGTATTTTGAACATGCCCCATTTTGTAGGCCATAATATGCTGTTGAGACAAAACAACCTCACACACATCCTTGCTTTCCTATCCTTGTGGGGCCCTGGCGTTTTATTTGAACTATAAGTGACTTAATATAATTTTAACAAAACACTTTAGGATCTAACCTCAAATTAATACAGGTATAAATGTATACTTAATGAGCTGTCCTCATTTTCAAAGAGGTATTTTGAACATGCTCCATTTTGTAGGCCATAATATGCTGTTGAGACAAAACAACCTCACACACATCCTTGCTTTCCTATCCTTGTGGGGCCCTGGCGTTTTATTTGAACTATAAGTGACTTAATATAATTTTAACAAAACACTTTAGGATCTAACCTCAAGTTAATACAGGTATAAATGTATACTTAATGAGCTGTACTCATTTTCAAAGAGGTATTTTGAACATGCCCCATTTTGCAAGCCATAATATGCTGTTGAGAATGTATTAAGTTTTAAACAAAAAACTGTTGTGGAGAATAATACTATTTATATTTCTCAGTGACTGTGGGAGTCTTTTATGTTCTCTGAACGATGTCAGTACTCCATTGGATAATCTTTGTGTTCGATGCAATAGTGTTTCAGCTCTAATTAAGATGTACAATTCTTAAACCTATAACCTTTTTTGTGCCTACTTAGAGAAACCCACTGCTGTAAAAAGAAACTGGAGACCACAGGAGTGTGCAGCTGTTGAACGACATTCAAGGAGATTTATTGTACTTAACAAAGTTCCTGGGAAAATGGACTGTCAGCGCTGCATTTCAGCCGAGCCTCAAGCCCTGAGTGACAGAGACTGGAGAGCAGTCAAGTATTTCATTAAAATAGAATAACATCTCTGAAAAACAAAATGTTGTAAAAAGTGAAAAGTAGACTAATGTTGATATTTTCTTTGAGGAAATCCTATTAAAGTTGTGGGTGGCACTTTATAATAAGTACACACTATTTAACATTATTAAAGCATGAATACACATTGAGTTCATCATTTATAAAGCATTATTCAAACATGAATCCTCATTAGTAACTCGGTATGCAATTCATTCATTCACAGTTATAAATGTTTAATTCTTGATTAATAAGAGTAGGGTTTCACACTTTATAAATGATGGATTTGTCATTTGTAAATGAAGTATTAAGGACTTATAGATGATTACGAAATAATTTGTAAAGTGTTAGTAAATTATTTTAAAAAGCAATTCATGATTAATTCAGGTAGTTACTACTCATTAGTTACATTAGTTAAGCATGTTCTGTGGACTAATTTAAAGTGAAGACTATTTATGCTTTACAAAGCACTTATAAGCAGTCTCAAAGCTAGCATAAGTCTCAGTTATCTTCTTAACAGAAAATGGAAATAGACACAAGACAAATATGTGAATATGCATTCACATATTTACGTAAATATGATGGTGCTGGGATGCCATGCCCGTCAGTGGCACGAGTGTTCCATAGTTTGTTGGCACATAGCTACATATTATTGATTATGCTAGCTATGGCTAGCCCGCTAGTTCTGGCTAGCCTGCTAGCTCGCCAGCTAGCAAGCCCGTCACTGGTCCAGAGAGAGGCATCGCACGCGCCACCTTAGTTCTAAGTAGGCCAACCCAGGTGATGGCGAGATACTCATCAATCATTTGTGCGAACAAACTATGAAACATGCTACTGATGTGCATCAGCTAACATCAACTGTTCGGCACCACGTGGGCCACACGTGTGCACTCTAGGAGGACCCGATGAGTCCCACGTTGCCTGTTCAGAAAGTCTCAGGCCCATCATCTGGCCAGATTTATTTTGATCAGGCACTATGATGGGACACAGCGGGTCCTTACCAATGCACATCTGTCTGCTGGTAAAATTATTGTTAAGGAGTAGCTCGCTATCACCTGGATTGGTCTACTGACAACCGAGGTGCCAGTGCCTCTCTGGACCAGTGACAAGCTTGCTAGCTGGTGAGTTTGTAGCTATGTGCAAACACACTATGGAACACTCGTGCCACGGACGGGCATGACCTCCCAGCACCATCATATTAATGTTTTATCACTTTGTCTTGTGTGTATCTCCCTTTTCTGTTGAAAATATAAGAGTTCTGCTAGCTTTGAGGCACTGCTTAGAAATGCTTTGCAAAGCATAGATAGTCTTCACTTTGGATTAGATCACAGAACATACTTAACTAATACTTTACTAACGAGTAGTAACTACCTGAATTAATTTTGAATTGCTGCTTTTTTAAAAATCATTTACTCACTTTGCCCTTACACTTTAATTTACAAATGGGGAATCCATCATTTATAAAGAATGCAACCCCAATCTTATTAAACAAGAATGAAACATTTATAACTGTTTATGAATTGCATACTAATGAGTTACTAATGAGGATTCATGTTTGAATAATGCTTTATAAATGATTAATTCAGTGATTGTTCATGCTTTACTAATGCTAAATAGTGTGTACTGTATAAAGTGCTCCCAAGTTATGTCTTTTCGACGACAACATGTTGGTTAACGTGTCAATAGACACATGTTCATGTTTTCTTTGTCCGAATTAAGTTTTCTGTTAAATATGTTTGTTAACATGTACCAATAGACGTTTGTTCATGTGTGTGTTATTAAAAACCTGCTCAATCGATTTGGAGAAGGTTTCATGGCTTAAAGTGTTGAGCATAAGGTAATTCTATGAATACAATGTTAATGCCTTGTCTATCTAAGAGTCACTCTTTGGTTAGTCCTGCTATGCCTTTGGTAAGCAAGGAAAAACAATGGATAACATGGTTGCTTCCAGATAGTATTAATGTGTCTTGCTAAGATATATAAATGAGAAATGCGGGGCCAGCAAAGATATAAAACCTTGACATGTAAATGTGTGTGTGAGAATGGGCCCCACAAGTTGTGAATGCTAGAAACGGACCCCACGAAGTAACCAAAAAACTAGCGCAAAGAAAATAGTTTGGAAATTTGATAAATGGAATAGATATTAATTTAATAGATTTTTTTGTTATGCTGCCTGATTTTTTACAGAGTTGTAGAACCACTAGAAAGGGTGGGCCCCACAATTGGGTAAAACAAGTTCAGGCCCCACAAAGGAGGTACGCAAGGATGTGTGTGTGTGTGTGTGTGTGTGTGTGTGTGTGTGTGTGTGTGTGTGTGTGTGTGTGTGTGTGTGTGTGTGTGTGTGTGTGTGTGTGTGTGTGTGTGTGTGTGTGTGTGTGTGTGTGTGTGTGTGTGTGTGTGTGTGTGTGTGTGTAACAAGTCATTGCACGTTAAAAGCAGTTTTACAAGAGAAAATCGTAAATGTAAACTGGACACACCCGGCTCATTAGCTGCTTGTTATGTAATGTCTCCATCGGCATTACTGCACACATTTCCCCCTGCCAGCTCTAACAAAACACACACACACACACACGCTTGGGGCCGGCTGGGGGAAGGTAAAGCAATGAAGCTTTAGTCGTGCATGACAGGAGGCAGATGCAGAGAGATGAAGGGAGGACAGTTCAGCAGCAATACAATCCTACTTCCAGCTCATTTAGGTTTTAAAAGTGTTTTGTTTTTCGTCATCACAGTTGAGCTCAGTGCGTCTTCAGACTGCTTGAATATAATCACCTGACTGGAATGTGGCAGTTGGCCTGTGAAGGTGAAGCGATGGGGGAGTTGGGTCATCTAGAAGAAGGTGGCCATAAATAAAACAGAGCCTTTTCTCACGTGTTTCTCCTCTCCTTCCCCCTCTCCGGTCCTCCTGCCGTCCAGGTATCACAAGGAAGAATCCGCGGACGCCTCTTTCCGACCTTCAAGGCACCAACGCCCTGAATGAGAAGGCCAGCTGGTGAGTGTGACCCAACACGAGGGTCTGAGTCAAGTCTGCCTCGTGGGATTTCAAACTATATATATTATATAAAATATATATTTATTTATTTATATATATATATATATATCTTTTTTAAATTAATATATATAAAGTTAGTATTATTATAATGATAATACTTATTATTATTATTATTATCATTATATCTATTATATATCTATTATATATTTAATATATTATATATTTCATAACTATATGTATACATATATTTCAAAACTTTATATATATATATTTCAAAATATATTATATATAGTTTTAAAATATATTATATATATAATATATATATATTATTATAATAATACTAACTTTAAGAAATGAAAACAGCATAAATTATAATAATGGATAAAAATACACAGCAAAAACAAATAAGAATCAACAGATAAAATATAACCGAAGAAAATAAGGGGTAAGATTGCACATTTGTTATTTCGTCATTATCTCAAATGACTCTCTCTTCACTTCTGCAGGGATGGCTACGCTGTCGGCTGCAACGGCCGCAGCACCAGGTCCGGGCGCCTGTCCTCCACAGGAAGTCCCGCCCTGGAGGAAGACGGGATCTTCCTGAACTCGACCAGCAGCAAACTCCTGGAGAGGGCGCAGGGCATCCTCCTGTGTGTGACACACACACACACACATACACACACACACACTAACTTCACTTTCTACTTCTACCTATCTGGAAACCATTGACTCCAAACTATTGGTCTTGAATGTATCATTATGACATGAACAGCTGTCGGCTCTCAACAATAGTGAGATCATCAATATGTAGAATAACGTGTATATACCCCGTCGTACTTTCAACAAGTTTAATTTCACTTTGTTAGCTGGTGGATGAGACAATCTGGGAGAACCAAGGGGAAAAAATGCTCACCATTTGCATTATGGGTAGTGTAGTCAGCGGATGAAACGTATATGCGTATCTCTGGTTCCACTGTATTCCATTTTTTAAGTATCTGCACTAATGAACTTGATGAATGTTAAAACTCTTTTAAATGGTATTATCGTATATGTAATATATAATATAATGGTATATCTTTAATATTATTAATAATGATATTTCTCACCTGTAGGAGGAACAAAAACGTCAAACCCAAGCCGAGCCTTCCCAAGGTAAGAAGGTCAGAAGGGTTCAGGGGTGTAAATATCAGACATAGGTTTATTCAGCTTCTTCATTTCCGTTTTTCTTGAACGCAGCACTTGCTGGACGTGAAGTCCCTGCGTTACCTGAGCAGCGTGACGCTGCACGACCGCATCACCAAGTCGCTGCTCCACCTGCACAAGAAGAAGAAGCCGCCCAGCATCAGCGCCCAGTTCCAGGTGAGTGCGGCTCCGCCCCCTGCTGGAGGGTCGGAGAACTACAACAACATTAGTGACTCAGCAGCAGCATGAAAGCTCTTTCAGGTGTACAGGAATATATTAGCTTAAGCATTTCAAAGTAAATTATGTAAACAACACTTTGGCACTTATAGTAATAATAATACATATTGAATAAAGCCATACTTTAGGATATTAGAACTATACTGAAATGGCAAGAAAGAAAGTTTATCTTGAACCATAAATGCAGTTACTGTGAAAATAAATTAAAAATACAACATGTATTACCAGCAGATTACTGGTGCATATGATTTTATCACAAATATTGATGTATTATGTGTAAATCACTTTAATGTTGCAGCTGGTAACGGTGTCGCTAATCTCACTGATTTATGTTATGTTTAGTAGTTTAATATAAATATCATTTTTTATTCATTGATCATGTTTTCAAATAACTAAATATAATTTGGGCTGCATTATAAAGTACAATATGTCCCTCTTAAATGTAGTTGTAGAAGTATAAAGTAGCAGGAAATGGAAATACTCAAGTAAAGTACAAGTACCTCAGTAAATGTACTCGGCTGCATTTCTCTGGTCATTGAATAAGGATGTGAAGTCACCGGTGTGTGTGTGTGTGTGTGTGTGTCTGTGTGTGTGTGTGTGTGTGTGTGTGCAGGCGTCCCTCAACAAGCTGATGGAGACTCTCGATCAGTCGGAGCCGTACTTTGTCAAATGTTTCCGCTCCAACGCCGAGAAGGTAAATGTAACTCTCTGCCTCAGAGGAGTCACAAACGTTTCTCTTCTCCACGAACGAAGGCTGATTCCAGCTCTCTTTCTCTCTCTCTTTCTCTCTTTCTCTTTCTCTCTGCCAGCTGCCGCTGCGCTTCAACGACGGCCTGGTGCTCCGGCAGCTCAGGTACACGGGCATGCTGGAGACCGTCCGCATCCGCCAATCAGGATACAGCATCAAGTACACCTTCCAGGTAACTCACCTGCTGCCCTCTGACCTGAAGTCTGTAGCTTCTTCACTTCCATGATTTAAAGATCATGGTGTGTGTGTGTGTGTGTGTGTGTGTGTGTGTGTGTGTGTGTGTGTGTGTGTGTGTGTGTGTGTGTGTGTGTGTGTGTGTGTGTGTGTGTGTGTGTGTGTGTGTGTGTGTGTGTGTGTGTGTGTGTGTGTGTGTGTGTGTGTGTGTGTGTGTGTGTGGTCCACTTCAAGCATGTTTATGGTCGCTTATCTTTTCTCCTTTTTGTAGCCGTCTGTTTTTCCGAGTGTAATCCTTCTGTACTTTTCTCCTTGGCCCCGTGTGTAGAAGTACACACAGAAGTACACTCAGAAGTACACACAGAAGTACACAAAGAACCCGATTGTGATGATAATCTGACTTTTTACTGCCGAATGTGAAAATGCACCGTCAGCAATCGGCTAGAAACACAGTCGTAGTTTTATTTGAAATTGAAGAGCAGAAGTTTAGTAACTTTGTATAGTTCACGCCGTGGTCCCGCTCCTCGTGTCTGAAGCTGCGTTGCGTTGCAGGACTTTGTGCGTCACTTCCACGTTCTGCTGCCTCGGGGCACGAGCCCCACCAAGTCGGGCATCCGGGAGTTCTTCAGGCGGATCCACCTGCTGCCCGCCGGGTACCAAGTGGGCAACACGATGGTACGGCTCCCCGGGAAAACACTTCATCTGTCGGGGTGGACCGTTCCATTCTGTTGGCCTGCAGACTGTTGATTAAAAATGCCTCTCCCCTCCCCCCCCCCCCCCTCCTCCTCCTCCAGGTGTTCCTGCGGGAGGCGGAGCGCCAGCGGCTGCAGACGCTCCTCCACCAGGAGGTCCTGCGGCGGATCGTCACGCTGCAGCGGCGCTTCAGGGCCGTGCTGGAGAGGAAGCGCTTCGTCGACATGAGGCGAGCGTCCTCCGTCCTCCAGGTGAGAGCTTCAGGTGACGTCTCAGGCTCTGATTGGCTGAGGCTGCGTTTACTCCCCGGTCCTCTAAAGATAGTCAGATTACAGATGATGCTCATTCCTCTTATTACTCGTGTTACCGTTGCTCTGCTCTGTTTGTCTCCTCGAGGGATTTCCATTCTAAAAAAAGAGCTTTCTACCCATAAAGGAACACACTGGTGCATGACACCTTAGTAAATAAATAAAAAAGATATTCTAGACTAACTTGAAATCCAAATCCTCCTGTTTAACTTCTCGCACTGCTGTTGAGACTAAAACAATATACTAGAATATGGCTCCAGCATGTTTCTAATAAATTGCATTATATGTACGTTGCATTTGTTTATGGACGATGTTTAGAAATTATCTTTTTGTCTTCCCCTTTTGGCTGATAAAGCAATATTTGACCATCGACCATGTAAGCGTACATTTCCATTTACATCCTCATCTTTAAAGCGAGGCCAAGAACCAAAAAAACAATATCTGGCAATTCCAGCTAGATTTAAAGGGCGTGGCAGTCAGGCACTGTGTTGATTCATTTAATTTCAATTAAATTTGAGCAGATACAAACAAATATTTTTGTAAAATAAACGTCCGTCATCTCAAACGTTGAACGTTTACGGTTGTTCTTTCTGTCCATGAGCCCACAGTCCAAAAGGTTTGGCCTCACAGAGCCACCCTGTTATCTCTCTGAGGAGAGAGAGAGAGAGAGCGAAGGAGGGAGGGAGGGAGAGAATGTAAGAAAGCAAACATTGGAAGAAACTCACGGAGGAAAAAAACACTCTGACTGTTTTTTCTGGAAGATTCCAGAGAGTCCGAATCTCTTGTCGGACGGAAAAGAAAACAAACGGGAGCCGATGAAACATTCCCTCTGAACTGCTCTCGGAGCTCTGATAATGTCGGTTTCGAGACGGACAATTTGCCGTCTGAAATTTCAAATGCACTATACTTTGTAATTAGGAGAAGAAGAAAAAATCCATAAATTGAGGCATTCCACATTTACAATCTAACATTTAATGCATTTCTGAATCAGACGAAAAATGAAAAACTAAAATATACAATTTCACAAACTTCCTTTACTTATTTGTGTCTTCCTTAAAGTAGCTTTCAAGGTAACGCAGCAGGACTTTAGTTGTCTTAGAGGTCCATGAGGGAGGATAACACATTTATAAACTATAAAAGAACATAACAAATCCCAAAATCTTCAAGTGGCTAAAAAAAGAGGCATTTTTTTGGGACAAATCTGTCGTTAAAGAAAAGCCATATTGAGTCTGGATTTCCATCTCCCTGCAGCGATGGTGGCGGCGCTGCCTCCTCCGGCAGCCCTCCGCGGACTCGGAAGAGGAAGAGGAGGAGGAGGAGGAGGCGGCGGCGGTGTGCCTGCAGGCGGCGTGGAGGAGCTACCGGGAGCGCAGGAGGTTCCTGCGGCGGCGGGACGCGGCCGTCGTCCTCCAGAGGAGCTGGAGGAGCCGCTGGCGGCGCCGGTGGGCGGCGGCCGTCACGGTCCAGGCGGCGTGGAGAGGATTCCGGGAGAGGAGGCGCTACTGGCGGACGCACGGGGCCGTGACGCGGCTCCAGGCGATGGCCAGGGGACACCTGGCGCGACTCAGGTGAACGAACGTCACCTGCAGCAGCGTCGGTTCAGACAGATGTCACAAAACACTGGGTCAGGACACATTTGAGCCACATGAGGGCGCTGCACGCCGGTTTTATTCTGGTGGTTGCAGCCAACTTCTAATAGAGGCTGGATGAGATGAAACGAAGCCTGTGAACCTGAAGGCTTTTATTTGGTCTCTTTTATAGAGCATTTCACATGACACAAAACATAATGATATTTATCAAATGTACATCTCTTCACATTGGCAGATTGGAAATCTTCTTCTTCTTTTTTTAAGAATGGGTCCCAAGAAATCAAGTTTGGCAAACACCTGGTAGAAATGTGCATAGGACGATCAGAGAGGGTCAGAAACCTTCATCAGGCATCAAAAACCTTTGACAATATGGATAAAATAATTTCAAAAACAGGTGTAGAGTTAGAATTAAAGGAAATTCTCCCTATTTTCATCTTTACTTTCCGAGATTTGCTGGTTGCAGGAACGAGGAGGATCTCGTAAAACACCGTAGTCGACATCTTCTTGCTGCAGGAAACATTGAGTTTAACTATAAAGGGGATTTTAAAAGCAGCTATAATCAATGATTTTAGATTAGATAGAGCTCACAAATACCTGTGTGTGTGTGTGGAAGGAGTCACCTGAGACTTCATCACCTGATTCTGCAGTTCACAGTTTTTGGTTCTCGGCCTCATAGCGTCGAGTCAGCGGTTTTCTGTGAAAAAGCTATAATTAAAAAAAACAGTGCGTTTAGCATTTAGAAACTTCCAGAAACACGACATAATAAATGCTGTCACACCGTATTGTGATGTTCAGATACGTGTATATGTCATCTATTATTATGTAATATTTTATTATTGTGGCCAAAAGAAATAGCCCCAAAAAATCTATAAAATCTTCAATGGAGACGGCTCCACTTATTCACCGCTCATGTCTTTTAGGTTCCGGGAGGTGGCGCCGAGTCCAGCGCCGGCGGCGGGTGCAGGAACCTCGGAGGACGTCCCCTCCCCGGGACAGGAAGCTCACGTCCGGGACGTCTCCGTCGAACTGTCCGAAGACTCCAAGTCCGCTCCGTTGGATTCTTCGGAGGCGGAGAAAGAGGACGACTCCGAGCGGAGCCGGAGCGCAGACGAGCCGAGCCACAAGAACCGGTCCAAGCGGGAGAGCCGGCGCATGCGGGAGCTGGAGCAGGCCCAGTTCAGCCTGGAGCTCCTCAAGGTCCGAGCCACCGGCGTCCAAGAGGACTCGCCGCCCCGTCAGCCCGAAGACCCTCGCGGGGGCTCTCCGGCGAGTCGCGGTAGTCTTGAGCTGCTCGGCGTGGAGGACATGGAGACGGACGGCTGCGGGGGCCCCGGCGCCCCTCGGGATCAGGATCGGCCCCCGGCGCCGGACGTCCGTTCGAACCGCGGCGAGAAGCCGGCCGCGGTGCCGCCGAGGGCGACGTTTTATTTCGCCTCGGACCAAAGTCCGGTCCACGAGCCGGCGGCGAAGTCCCACAGAGAGAGACGAGAGTCCACGACCCGTCGGCCCGTGGTGGTGCTGATCAGCATGCAGAAGGAGAGCCCCGTGGAGGAGGGGCCGCCGCTGGGGGCCCAGACCCCAGAAGGAGCTCCTCAAGCGGCGGCGGTTCCCGGTTCCCACGTGACCCCGGCTGAGGAGCGGCCGCGTGGGATTCTCGCCCGGGCGGAGAGCGACGCATCCGGGGCGGCGGGTCCAGAACCGGGGCCCTGCTCCTCGGAGGTGGACATCCAGATCGTCCCGGAGCCGAAGTCCGACGTCGCTCCCGCCGTCCTCCCCGGTCGGCAGGAGAGGAAGGCGGTCCGGCCCCAACCGGAGGCTCCCGGTCCGGTCCTGGACACGAAGCCACCGAAGGCCCAGAAGAAGAGCTCGGCCCAGACGGTCATCGTGAACATGGTGGAGAAACCGGCCAACGCCGTGTTCTCCCCACCCAGACGCAAGCTGCCCTTCTCCAAGTACGTGGGCCGGTTAAACCATCTGAAAGTACACCAAACCATCTCAAAATACACCAAACCATCTGAAAGTACACCAAATACATACAATTACAAGAAAATACTTCTCTAATCAAACATTTTCTCAGTAAATCCAGGAACAGATATTTGTGTGTGTGTGTGTGTTGTAAAGATCAGAAGCCCTCTGTTTTTAGCCGGTGAACATTCATTTGAATAAAGTTTCCTTTATTTAAGAAGTTTTACTTTGTGTAGATTTTGTCTTTTTCTCAAATCCTGAACGTTTCTTGTGCTGCAGGTCCGATAAAGATCTGGTGAACCAGGAGAGATCTCTGGCCATGTTCAGAGACGACTCCAAATGTGTCGGCTCCAGAAACCGAGAGGTAGGACACACACACACACACACACACACACACACACACACACAGACTTATGTGCGTCGTTGGATTCTCATATAATGGTCTACAGGTACATTTCTCATTGTAAAAAAACCCAAAATATATTTTGTATCTGTATATATTAACAGCTCTGATACATACTGTAAACATATTGAAACATCGTGAATCAGAATCACTTTAATTACCGCGTATGTTCACCAATACCAGGACGTGTGTGTGTGTGTGTGTGTGTGTGTGTGTGTGTGTGTGTGTGTGTGTGTGTGTGTGTGTCCTCATAGCCACTAAAGCTGATATTGAACTTATTTAACGTGTTTCTCGCTTAAAAATATACATAAAAACAAACAAACGTGTCCAAACAACCCATTTATTAAAGACGATAAAGAATCAGATTCTGTAGAGCTGTTGGATATAAAAATAAACCTGTAGAGAAGGAAAGATCAAACTGTGCAGGCGTTTGAGCGGCCTCGAAAAAACATTTATAAATATATATAAATAAGTGCCATAAACATAGTTTTCATGTATCCACGGATTTATTTATTACTGTTGTTTAATCCAGAATCTGTTGCTACCTTTTTGTCACGTGTGCAAAGAATTTACCACAAAAAAAGAGTAAACAAAGTCACACACACACACACACACCTGACCTCCTGTGGTTGCCGGGCAGCAGGTGGGCCGCCCCGTCCCCAAAAAGAAAGCGCGCATGTCCCGGACGCGCTCCGACTTCCTGACCCGCTGTAACTCTGAGGGCGCCACGCAGTCGGACGACGACGACGACGAGTTCTACGTCCCCGCCGCCCGCCCGCCGCCCCCCCCCTCCTCCTCCTCCCCGCCTCCCCCCAGCACCCAGCAGGGGGCCGGCTGTCACAGCGACTCCGAGATGGTAAAGAGACCCGGGTCTCCGCTGGTCTCCGGACCTCCGTGGGGGGAAAGGGGGCGGAGCCTCTAACACTGCTAACCCCTCACCGCCGGAGGCCTCGCACCTTTCATCTCACTCAAGAGCACGTCTCTCTCTCTCCCTCTCTCCCTCTCTCTCTCTCACTCTCTCTTCCGCCCTCCCTCTCTCACTCCCGCCGCTCTCTCTCTTCCCTCAGCTCCCTCTCTCTCTCACTCTCTTCCTCGCTCCCTCTCCCCCCTCTCTCTCTTCCCTCATCTCTCTCTCCCACTCTTCCCCGATCTCTCACTCTCCCTACCTCTCTCACTCTCTCTTCCTCCCTCTCTCTCCCTCTCTCTCTCTCTCTCACTCTCTCTTCCTCCCTCCCTCTCTCACTCTCTCTCTCTCACTCTCTCCTCCCTCACTAACTCACTCTCACTCTCTCTTCCTCCCTCCCTCTCTCACTCTCCCACCGCTCTCTCTCTTTCCTCAGCTCCCTCTCTCACTCTCTCCCTCCCTCACTAACTCACTCTCACTCTCTCTTCCTCCCTCCCTCTCTCACTCTCCCGCCGCTCTCTCTCTTCCCTCAGCTCCCTCTCCCTCTCTCTCTCACTCTCTTCCTCCCTCCCTCTCCCCCCTCTCTCTCTTCCCTCATCTCTCTCTCCCACTCTTCCCCGATCTCTCACTCTCCCTACCTCTCTCCCTCTCCCTCTTTTCCCCCATCTCTCTTCCTCTCTCCCTCTTAATCTCTCTCCCTCTCCCCCCTCTCTCTATATCTCTCACCCTCCCTCTCTCCCTTTCCCTCTCTTTCTCTCTCTCTCAGTGGATACTTCAAAAAAAAAAATTATCTTCATACTGTAAAATAAAAACGAGCCACCTGATGGATCGGCCGTCAGAACCGATGCCGACTCGTTGGCGGTCCGGACCGACCGGAGCCCTCCTCTCCTCCTCCCCTCCTCCCCTCCCCCCCCCCCCCCGTGTCTCGGCCTCTCCCGAGAGCACGCCGTGCCTCCTCGCCGCCTCGCGTCGCTCTGCTCGCCGTGTGCTGCATGCCGAGTCGTCCGGAGGAACTCCTCCTCACTAACAAACCGGCGTGTATTTCCTCCGCATGAGCTCTGCTTCCCTCTCGACGTCGCCGAGTTCACTCGCTCAGCAGAATTATTACATCGGCATCACTAGAACCCGAAGAAGAAGTAATCCAGCTCGACGTGTTCACTATTTACATGATGTACAGATATGTACTGCACACTGGACTCTAGTGTGTATCGATGTATTATGACATAACGTGTATATGAAGGAACCGGCTGGGGCCCGTCTCCTGAACTCAGTGGTTCTAGTTCCTGTTGTCTCACCCGGGTTCTGGTCCTCTGCTCTGCAGCCGTCTCACAAAGACCAGAAGAAGATCCACAAGACCATGTCGTCCGGAGACCTGGGCAAGGTGGAGGTCCTCCGGAAGACCTCCGGTCAGGATGGAAGGTGAGGGGGGGGGGGACCCCAGAGTCTCTAATCCCACTGAACATCCTCCTCGAAGGTCAGAGGTCACATGTGTTGGGGCGGGTCGACCTTCTAACCCCTGGCTCCACCCCCAAAGTGTCCGATTTTTACGGAAGAGAACTTTGTCTGGAGACATGTGGACATTATTCAGGATGTTTAACTAAAGACCCCGGCTGACACCTGAAGGTTTATTTAATAATATTCGGGGCACACGGATGCATTTCATGGGGCGCATCAGAATCAGAACCTTTTATTGCCATTTATGTTTTCACAGATGAGGAATGTGTCGTGACAACAACATTAAAAACAATCAACACAGTGCGAGAATTAAGAATATAAATATAAGATGGGGTGCACAGGCGGGCAGGTTTCAGAAGTTTAACCCGTGTAACGATACAGTTAAGACATGTTTATTGTTTTATTTGTGTGTGTTTTCTTGAATTAATTCATTTCCTGTACCTTATTAGTGTGTTTTTTAAATACTTCTTGTTCTTGTTCTTCTTGTTCTTGTTCTTCTTCTTCTTGTTCTTCTTCTTCTTCTTCTTCTTCTTCTTCTTCTTCTTCTTCTTCTTCTTCACCTGTTGGTCGAGGCACAGATGGCGAATAAAAAACCGATACAGATAGAGTTGAGACGATAGATTTTTGATTTGTGTGTTTTCTTGAATTAATTCATTAAATCTGAGTCGTGTGACTCAGCAGGATGAGGGGAAGGATGCGATTCTGGAGTAAGACGAAGCCCGGCGAGAAGAAGCTGTCGAGAGAGAAGCAGGCTGGTGGCGGCGGCGAAGCCCGAGAGACGCACGGTAACGTTTAATCCAACGTGCACGCACGTTATGGTTTTGGTCGTCAGAGGTCACGACGAATAGCGGAGAGAAAAAAAAGGTGTAAAATAAGTATTTTTTGTCGTAATCCGCCTCCCTCCGTCCTCCCAGGAGGCCCTTCTTCGTCTTCTTCTCCTCCTCCTCCTCCCCGGGTCCCAGACCCGGAGGCGGCTCCGCCGTCCGGCGGCGTCCGCAAAAGCAAAGAGAACAAGGAGCCGTCTCCCAAGATGAGGCGGCGCCGCAGCGTGAAGATCGGCAGCTTCGCCCTGGAGCCGGTCCAGTGGCAGAACGACGCGCTGCACATCCTCAGCTCGGCCCACGACTACCGCAGCATGAACGACTTCCTCATGAAGAAGGTGCGGGGGGGGGGGGTATTTTATTTTATTTAGTATAAACAATTTGTCTGTGAAGTTTTCCAGTGCTCACTGCAACACGACCGAGGTCAATGTGATCGTGTTGGGGGTAGAGGGAGAGAGAGGGAGAGATGGGGGAGAGAGGGAGGGAGATGGGGGAGAGAGGTATGAAAGGGAGAGAGGGAGGGAGATGGGGGAAGAGGGAGAGGTATGGAGAGGGGGAGAGAGAGAGGGGGAGATGGGGGAGAGGGAGAGTGAGTGAGAGGGAGGGAGATGGGGGAAGAGGGAGAGGTATGGAGAGGGGGAGAGAGAGAGGGGGAGAGAGGGAGAGAGGTGTGGAGAGGGAGAGAGGGAGATGGGGAGAGAGAGAGTTAGCGAGGGAGAGAGAGAGAGTTAGCAAGAGAGAAAGAGAGAGAGTTAGCGAGGGAGAGGGAGGGAGAGAGAGAGAGTTAGCAAGAGAGAAAGAGAGAGAGAGAGAGTTAGCGAGAGAGAGAGACGTGAATGAGCTAAAATGGCCTCAGAAGATATATTTAAACCCTATTTTGAAGTGTAATAACTCTTAGAAGGAAACCTTTAAATATCTCAGCTGCTTTCTGCTGTTTTCATTCATCTTGTTTTCGTTCATCTTGTTTTCGTTCATCTGGTTTCATCTTGTTTTCTCCCCGTTGACCCTGAACGCTTCTCTGCCTCCAGATCGCCGAGCTGGAGTCGGAGGACGGCAAGAAGGACACGATGGTGGACGTGGTCTTCAAGAAGTCTCTGAGGGAGTTCAGGGTCAACATCTTCAACTCCTACTCCACCGCGCTGGCCGTGAGTCCTCGGTGGCCGCCGCCCCATCTCGGGATGTTTTCTGGGCGGATTAATTAATCTCATCTTCACCTCCTTTTCCCTTTGCTTCTGAAAACCCGCCAGATGGACGACGGGAAGAGCATCCGCTACAAGGACCTGTACGCGCTGTTCGAGCACATCCTGGAGAAGACCATGCGCCTGGAGCAGCGCGACTGGCGCGAGTCGCCCGTGAAGGTGTGGGTGAACACCTTCAAGGTGTTCCTGGACGAGTTCATGACCGAGTACAAGCCCATGGAGGGCACCATCGGCAGGGTGAGGAGGGGGGGGATATGGTCATCCCAAAGTACGGGTGCATTTATTATCAAGTGTGGGGGGACATTTGGGATCCTTACCTAGAAAAGGTAAGTTTTTAGCTTAATTGTTTAAGGAAGAATATAATTTACTTTTGGGATTCTTACCATCTGCCACGGGAATACAAGTAAAACTTAAAAATGACCGAAAAATATGGAAATTCCAAAGTACGGGTGCATTTATCATCAAATGGCGGGGAAATTTTGGTTTCTTACCCCATAAAAGAGAGAAAAATTGTAAGTGGATGGAAAGTTAAAGTTTATACCTTAATTTTTTAAGGAGGAATATAATTGACTTTTTGGATTCTTACCGCCTGCCTCGGGAATAAAAATTAAATTATAAAATGGCAGAAAATACATGATAATCCAAAATGTCCGGGTGCATTTATTATAAAATGCGTGGGGACGTTTTGGTTCCTTACCTAGAAAAGAAGAGGAAAATAGTTTTAAATTGGATGTAAAGTTTAAGTTTTTACCTTAATTGTTTAAGGAGGAATATCATTTAATTTGTGGATTCTTACCATCTGCCACGGGAATAAAAAAATAAAAATTAAATGACAGAAAATACATGATAATCCCAAATTACGGCAAAAGAGAGACCAAAGCAAAACCCAGAAAAAGAGAGACCAGAGGAAAATACATTTAAAGAGGATGTTTAAGGAATGGAATTTACTTTTAATATAAAAATAAAATTATAAAATGACAGAAAGTACATGATAATCCCAAATTCCGGGTGCATTTATTATACAAATGCAGATGAAAATTCCTCCTGATCATTTCCCCAAGAGATGTGCAGCCATTTTGTTCCTTACTAAGGTTTTTACCTTAATTGTTTCAGGAAGAATATAAATGACTTTTGGGATTCTTATCACCTTCCACAGGAATAAAATACAATTATAAAATGACAGAAAATACATTATAATCCCAAATTACGGGTGCATTTATTATACACATTCCTCCTGATCATTTCCCCAAGAGATGTGCGGTCCATTGTCTACCCAGCAAAATATAGACCAAAGATTTTACCTTCATTGTTTAAGGAGGAATATAATTGACTTTTGGGATTTTTACCGATGATAAAATGATAAGACGACAACTAAAGTTATCACTTCTTTACGTGTTCTCTTAAGAAAAATGCACTAAAAAAATTTGTTGTTGGGTACAAATAATGAAGATAATAAGAAATATTGTTTTTCTTTCAGGCTCCGAAACGCGAGCGCAAGAAGTCGAGGAAGAAGGAAACTGACATTGTGAGTTTTAATAGTTTATTCATAATGAAATTGATCCGAGCCGAGCTGACCGGGTCCTCCTGCAGGTGGAGGAGCACAACGGACACATCTTCAAGTCCACCCAGTACAGCATCCCCACCTACTGCGAGTACTGCTCCTCCCTCATCTGGATGATGGACCGCGCCTGCGTCTGCAAACGTGAGGACGAACAAACACACAAACACACACACACACACACAGTGTGTTCCATTGAGAGGCGTCTCTGTGTTCCTGTCTCTCCTCTGTGGTGACACACACGAGGATCATTGATCTTTAAGGTCAAGCTACTCGACCTTATACTTCATAAATATTGGCAAAAAGGTAGAAACAGGACAAAAAGGTGAAGCGCTTATTAATATTAATATGAAGGTTACAGAACATCTGTTTCACCTTCAGAGCTACGAACTACAATCAATAGATGAGTGAGGAGATCCAACATGAACTCAATAATATTAGTATTTACCTTATTTTTATGAAATATTTATTGACAGAGTAACTCTCTCTGTCTCTGTCTCTCTCTCTCTCTCACACACACAGCAGTTCCTAATGCTCTCCTAACTCACAGGCACTGACGCCATGTGTGTGGTTTTGATTTCCACCCACGCAGCACATTACACCCCCTCCCACTCTTTACACACACATACACACACACACATACACATACACACACACACATACACACACACATACACACACGACCTGAGTGAAAATGATTCGATTAGATCTCATAAGTACATCTTCTATCTAGTTCCAAGCTCTCGGTGAGCAGCAGACATCACTTTCAAACTCTCTGCCGCCTCGACTTTACCTGTCTGTCTGTCTGTCTGTCTGTCTGACTGTCTGTCTGTCTGTCTGACCGCCTGTCTGTCTGTCTGACTGTCTGACTCT